>NC_056606.1:1291561-1347800 GCF_018340385.1 Cyprinus carpio | reverse complement strand
ATTTTGAAGGCTCAGGATGAGTTGATTAGCTGATTAGCATGTCACCATATTCTAATTTGTTGAATTGGTAGGTTTTTGTTAAATGTGAGCCAAAATCATGACAATTAAAAGAACCAAAGACTTAAACTACTTCAGTCTGTGTGCACTGAATTTAATACACGAGTTTCACAATTTGAGTTGAATTACTGAAATGAATGAACTTTTCCACGACATTCTAATTCATTGAGATGCACCTGTATAGCCTATATTTCATGACTAAAAACTACTGTGTGCGACTATGAAAAAATATTTAGGAGCACCAGTGTGACTGACCCGATCAGCATATTTGTGTTTGCAATCAGGGGAGAGTCTATGGTTTCTAATATTAAGTGACTTACATTGTCTGACTAGAACAATATTGCCTGATTTTGTCAACAAAAATAGTTTGAAACAAAGTCACAGCTGAGCAGCTGTGCATCTCTAAAAGCAAACACAGCAGTGATTTGTTTATGAAAGAACGTGTTTTTAAAGTAGTCTGTGATTCATGATTACCCATTCATAATTGCTTCATTCCTGTATGAATCAGCCATTCAAACTAATCAATTGAAATAATTATTCAATGACAAAATAAGTGACCTGCTGCCACCTACTAGCAGTTTTAGTTTCATTTTTAAAGTATAACTTAAGTAATTTCAATCACTGTGTAACGCCACGCCAGCAGAGGGAGCTCTCACCTGAGTATTGACTGTTTACCGCTCCCTCTGCTTCTACAGTCATTTCCTGTTTGGGACTATTTAACATGTGTCAGCATGTTACCTCACTGTGAAGTATTGACAGTTTATCTGCCTTACCGAGCGTTTTCCTTGTGATTATTCTGACTGCCTGTTTGTTTACGATTCTGCCTGTTTCCTCGTTCACGTCTCTTGGATTGCCCCATTGGATTTACTGCATGATTGGACTGATGTTTGTGTTTGACCTGTTTGCCTGCCTACTCGTCTCTGCCTATTGGATTACCCCTGTGCATGTTAAAAGATCGGACTGCCATTACGGTACTGACACTTTGCCTGGTTTAACGACTCTGATTGTAAGATCTTCCCTTAATAAACTCCTGCAAATGGATTCTCATACTGCCTCAGCCTCGTCGTTACACACTAAATATTTCTATAGGCCTATTAAAATTGTTATATTTAAAACATTAATCTCAACATGATTTTATGAATTTAATTGCACTCATGCCACCTCTGAGCCTTATTAAACATCTGTAAATATACCTACAATCCACTTTTTACTGTGTGGCCCTAGTAGCCTACAAATTAACATTAATATTGTTTTCATATGCCTGTGCTTATTCTTATTTGTTCATATTCTATTGTTTTAATTAGAAATTTTTAAAAAGCATAAACATTTGAATTTGAGCATAAAAGCTGACATACACTAGTTTCAAAATTATAAGCATAAAAACTTTTGTTTTTTGCCACCATTTTTTCATGGGCTGATCTCAAAGATCTAAGACTTTTCTATATGTACACAAAAGGCCTATTTCTCTCAAATATTGTTCTAAATCTGTCTAAATCTGTGTTAGTGAGCATTTCTCCTTGCCAAGACAATCCATCCACCTCCACAGTTGTGGCATAATAAGATGCTGAATGGAGCAAGCATGATTTATTGCACAGGTATGACTTGGAAGCAGCCACAAGAAAAGGCCAATCTAAAATGTGCAGTTTTATCACACAGCTTCAATGCCACAGATGTCGCAAGTTTTGAAGAAGCGTGCCAATTGACGTACCTGACTGCAGGAATGTTCCACCAGAGCTGTTGCCCGTGAATTGAATGCACTAATTTCTCTGCCATAAGCATTCTCCCAAAGAAGCGTATCAAGAGGAGTTTGGCAGTACAATCCAAACCGGCCTCACAAACGTAGACCCCGTTTAATCACACCAGCCCAGGCCTCCACATCCAGCATCTTCACCTCCAGGATCGTCTGAGACCAGACACCTGGACAGCTGCTGCAACACATCAGTTTGCATACCAAGGAATTTCTCACAAACGTCAGAAACCGTCTAGGGAAGTCACCTGCATGCTCGTCGTCCTCCGGGGTCTCGACCTGACTGCAGTTGTCACGTAAAGATTGAGTGGGCAAATGCTCACATTCAGTGGCGTCTGGCACTTTGGAGAGTGTCTTTTCATTGGATGAGATCCGGTTTTCACTGTGTACAGGGCAGATGTGCAGAACAGCAGTGTGAATGGCGTCGTGTGGGTGACGGTTTGCTGATGTGGTCATTGTGGATCAAGTGGCCCATGGGTGGCGGTGGGGTTATGGTATGGCGGGGCGGTATGTTACATGGACAACGGAACACATGTATATTTTATTGATGACATTTTGAAATTGCACAGAGATACCGTGATGAGAGTGCTGAGGACCATTGTATGTGCCATTCATCCACGGACCATACCTCAGTGGCAGCTGATATGCACGGCCCCCTGTTGCAAAGGATCTGTACACATTCCTGACAGTGAAAACATCCCAGTGTTGTATGGCCCGCATTCTCCACCGGACATGTCACTCATTGAACATGTTTGTATGCTCTGGATCGGCGTTAGACACCGTGTTCGTTCCTGCCACTATCCAGCAACTTCACACAGCCATTGAAGAGGAGTGGACCAGCATTCCACAGGCCACAATCAACAACCTGATCAACTCTTGTGAAGCGAGGTGTCGCAGCGTGAGGCAATGGTTGTCACACCAGATACTGACTGGTTGCCGGACCTCCCATACAGGAAAAATTGCACATTTGTAGAGGAAATGGCGCCTTTATTGTGGCCAGCTAAGCAAACCTGTGCAAAATCATGCTGTCTAAATAAGCATCTTGATATGCCACCTGTGGAGGTGGATGGATTATATCGGCAAAGGAGAAAGTGCTCATCAACACAGAGCTTTGTATGAATTTTGAAACATGATTTGAAAGAAATAGGCCTCAAAAGTTCAGAGAAAAAGTCTTAGATTTTAGAGTTCAGGCTCATGAAAATGGGGGCAAAAACAAAAGTGAAGCGTTTTACCTTTGTTCAGTATAAATAGCTGAAAAAATGCCATTACTGTAAATCACTTTAAGGAGTGCAGATATTCAACCTCGTAATGGTAAGGCTATTTTTTTTTATTCAGAAATTTTGATTATGAAACAGATCGTTAGATTTTTTTGACTGTGCCCTAACTTTTTTTTTTTTTTAAATTTACCAAAGTGCTTCTAAAAAGTAAGTAAGAATTAGAGCCGAGAAGTGAACACAAATGGTGTCAACACTATCCTACCTTTTATTATAAAAAGGGGAATAAAATGGGCCATAAAAATCAATGTTGTTGTCCTGGGAGGATGGGCAAAAGGGCTGTAACAAAATCTTAGCTCAATATGGGACCAGGCCCCTGAAGGGACAAACAGCTAGCTGAAAAGTCCACGGGTGCTTATCAAGTCTTACCAACAAATCTAAAACAGAAATGAAAAAAACAAAACGCGACACGAGCCAAAAGACTGCCACCTTCCTGAATCAAGTATTTAACCAGAAAAATAGTAGATTCACTCCTGATGATTGCTTATCTTAGAAGAGGACCCCAAAGCAGGACATACGGAACCTAAATCCTCTGGTACAAATAAACCACGAGACAAAACAGCTTTGGAGACATTAAATCAAGCAGCAACATCGGGTGTAGAACAGATCATGCACACACACAAATGTTTTACTCTTCTCTCTCTCAATAATGGTATGGCCATATATTTAAGGAAAAAAAAATAATGGTAGTTTGCATCACTGCTTAGATCTCATCATAGAGCAGTCATATTAAACATGTCTATGGTTAAACAGTTGACTAATCAAAAATGACTAAAAATATCTATGACCATCAATGACAAAGTAATCTTACCTGGATTCTCTTTCACCGTTTAACTGAAATTTCATGCTGGAATTCGCGCTCTTTTTCTGTGAATGGTAAACCCCTAACTACTTAGATTTGCTTGTCCAGCTCAGTTTTTTTGTGACATTGACAAGGCGCTGTTAGCCCGCTGAGCAGGCTGACAATGTAACTTTAAAAACATAGTGCTGTGTAGTGCAGCGGATCAGTGCAAGAGTTATTCAAATATTGGATTGGGGGACAGGTGGGCATTTTTAAATTATTAGGGAGGGACTTTTCCCCCCTCAAATGTCTATTGTGGTTACTCCCGGTCTTAAAACATTGCAAGAATTAGATGTGTTTTTTTTTTTTCAGTCAAGACTTGGAGAAACTTTGTTCAATGCCTTTATCACAAGCAGGGGTGGACTACTGTAATGGTCTCCTCACACGCCTTGCCAATTGTTTGAAGACCTTTAGACCGCGGCGAAAGCTCCTTACAGAATGCTGTGATGCCAGGATTCCTGACCAGAAACAAGAGAAAAACTGAGCATAGCACACTAGTCGGGGCTGCAGGGTCCTTACACTGGCTTCCAGTTATATTTAGGATTGATTTTAAAAGTACTTTTCATGGATCCACAGAGAGGAGCTGTTGAACAGCTACCGCTCATGACAGGCCGCTACTTGCCAGGATTCCGACTAGAACCAGAAATCGGAGCATGTCACACCAGTCCTCAGGTCATTACCATGGCTTCCAGTTATGGTAGGATTGATTTTAAGAGTACTTTTACTGGTTTATAAATCACTCCGATGTCCTAGGACCTAAAAATTGAGTTGTGTGGTTGTTCATTTCCTGTCAGATTGTTGTTTGCTCATTCTCGTTCTTTGTTCAGTGTTCTCCTGTTTTTACCATGCACTGCATGGGCTCCAACCGTTGTGGATGCACCCTGTGGAGTTACTGCCGTCTATTGTGGAACCACACCGTTTACTGAGGAACTCTTGCATTCGCTGTGGAATACGATGTTTCGTTGACTGGTGTCCGGGATCTCAGAAAATAAAATTTTGGCACTGGCACTGAATCTCGAGTCTTTTCAGAATACCCTGACAAGTTATATTAAGTAAGTATATCGCAATGTATATAAAGGGTTCAGCTGCTCAGCACCAACAAACTGATTGCTAATCAGTGATAATAGTTGCCCAGCAACACAGGTAACAGCAACACACACAGGACACACATAAAACAGAGAAGAATCCACCGACCTGGGAATGTGACAGTAACCATCCTCCCTACCATGCAAACTTACCCATCGACTGTAACATGATCCTGGAGTGATCCAATATGTCTCTTGCTATCAACCCAACTTCTCTCCTCTCTGGACTGTACCCTCCCCGTTCACCAAGTACTGAAAAACCGAGTCCCCTCCGTCTCGGGCAAGAATCCATGTGACCAAATAGGTAAGTTCCCCTTCTATAAGACAGAGGCGGGGGTGGGGGGTTGTTGTGTGGCTATGGGGCCAGGGCAAGCGGATTAATGGGTGAACGAACACAGGTTTTAATTTGGAAACATGAAAAACCGGATGAATCTCCTGTATACCGGAGGAAGTTTGAGGCGAACTGCCACTGTGCTAAGGATTTTAGTGACAGTGAATGGGCAAATAAAATTTTGGAGGAAGCTTATTACAAACAGTGCGGAAATTAATGTTCTGAGATAGCAAAGCCACACATTTTGACCAACAAAGATAAAGGAGGCTTAGACCGGGTGGCAGTCGGCTGGCCCTTAGTGTGCGCCTGCACCCGGAGGAGACCTGACCTTTCTCCAGGTATGGCGGCAACTCCGGACAAAGGCGTGAGCGGAGGGGACCACGACTTTGGATTCCAGGTTCTGAAAAATTGGTGGCTGGTAACCGAGACTACAATTCAAATGGAGAGAGGCCCGTGGACGATACTGATAACAAGTTATGTGCATACTCAACCCATGAGAGTTGCTGACTCCAGAAGGACAGATTCTGAGACACCAAACATCGCAACACCCATTCCAAATCTTGGTTGGCCCTTTCAGTATGACCATTGCACTGGGTATAGGACCTAGAAGAAAGACTCAGCAATCAACTAAAGCTCCTTCCAGAATTGAAAACAAACTGGGGTCCTCTGTCAGAGACCACGTCCATCGGGGAGGCCATGAATAGATAAGAAATGGTCTTTGACAGTAACTGCTGTCTTCCTTGGCAAAAGGAAGTTTAGGGGCAGGGGAATAAAATGGGCCATTAAAAACACTGTGTTGCCCTGGGAGGGTGGGAGGGCTGTAACGAATCTAGCACAATATTGGACCAGGGTCTAGAAGTGACAGACAGTGGCTAAAGGAAAACCCGCCGGGTGCTGATTGGAAGTCTTACCAACAGCGCAAACAGAACAGGCAAAAAACGAAACTATGGAAGTCACGAACCAAAGACTGCCACCAGAATTGTTGTTTAGCCAGAAAAATATTAATGATTCACTCCTGGATGACAAGCGATCTTAGAAGAGTGACCCCAGCGGATGATGGCAGACCGCAACTTCTCTTCGGCCGCACAAATAAACGTCTCGGGTGGGCAATGGACGGACGGGCATTACCCCATTATAAGGCATTGCGAACTTCGTTTCGATTCTATCTCGCCAAATAACTGCAGAAATTACCAGTTTGGTTCTGCATGAAGGAATAGGAGAGGATGGACATTCGGAATGATCAAAAATGTGAGACAAAGCATCGGCTTGATGTTCTTGGAGGCTGAAAAATTGGCAAAGCCCAGAAACCTCTGCAGGGCCTTGCAGAAATCTGGGGTTGGCCAATCAATCAACCAAAAGCCTGAATCTTGTCTGGATCCATGTGCACCCCCTCGGACGAGACAAACCCCAAAAATGGGACCGACTGTGCATGAAAAACGCATTTCTCCACCTTGGACAAAAAGACAATTTTCAAGCAGCCTCTGAAGCACTCGCCCCTGACGTGCTGAATATGCTCCTGGAGAGACAGAAAAAAGTCAATATTAACATGTCATCCAGGTAAACATACTGTATATGAACTGATCAACCAAGTATCTCAGCACATCATTGATGAGTGCCTGGAAGACCGTTGGGACATTGGACAGCCCAAACGGCATAACCAAATATTCAAAAGGCCCCCAGGCGGTCTTCCACTCATCCCCCTCCCTGATGCAGACCAAATGATGAGTGTTGCAAAGATCCAACTTCGTAAAAAAGGAAGCCTCCTGCAGCCACTCGAAGACCGAAGACATCAACATCAAAGGATACGTTTTCTTTGCTGTGATGTTGTTCAACCCTCGACAGTCAATGCAGGGCTGCAGAGAACCATCCTTCTTTCCCACAAAGAAGAAACCCGGCCCAGCAGGGGAAGAGAAAGGGCGGATGACCTTGGTTGCAAGAGAATCAGAAATATATTTGTCCATGGTCCATAACCTGCCTTTAGGTGGAGAAGTCCCTGGCAATAAATCTATAACACAATCATAAGATTGATGCGGATGAAGAGAAACTGCTCGAGACTTACTGAACACTTCCTTCAGGTATAGGTACTCCTGAATCACGTTAAGCAGGTCCAATGGTTTCTCCTGTAACACAGAACAAGAAACAGAAGAACAAGCATACAACAAACAAGACTCATGACAAAAATCACTCCAAGAGCAAACAGTGTTCTGTTCCCAATTAATATGAGGATTATGACGGGAAACCCAAAGATATCCAATACCACGGGAACTAGAGGAGAGTCAATTAACAGGAGAGAGATCTCCTCAGTGTGATTAGCAGAGAGGTGATGAGCTTGATGACACCAGTACTTATGGTGACTGATGGTATAATTTGACCACCGAGAACTTGAACAGATATGGGATGTGGAAGCTTAACCACAGGAATGTCAAGCTGAAAAGCAAAAGAGGGGTTGATGAAATTACCCTCTGCTCCCGAGTCCAACAAGGACTGGCAGTTGTGGAATTTATTGGCCCATTGTAGTCTGACCGGAAGAGTAGCAGAAGAGGATTTTTCTAGAGATACACCACCCGTCAATAACCTCTGGTCTATTGACAGGCTTGGGCTTTTGCCAGGCAATTGGTAACAAAATGGCCGGCCGCGCTCCACAATAGAGACACAGTCCATTGCTTCTCCGGCAATCCTTCTCCTCCCTGGTCAGTCATGTTCTGCCCACCTGCATGGGTTCCAGATTGAGAGCAGGACTGACTGTAACATGAGAAGAGTCTGCCAAAGGAAATGAAAACTGACACGTGTGTTGATCACAGCATTGCAGATGAGTATCCACATGAATCGCCAGTTCAATCAAACCATCCAGACTAGTGGACAAATCCAAAGCGAAAATCTCCTTTTGGATACGGTCAGCCAACCCATGCAGGAACTGGTTCCACTGTGCCTCCTCGTTCCATTTGCACTCCTCTGCCAGAGTGTGGAAATCAATAGAATAGTCCATAACAGAGCAGTTGCCTTACTGTAAATCTGCCAACTCCCAGGCCGCCTCCTGACCCAAAACCCCTTGATCAAACACTCTCTTAAATTCTTTGGTAAATGACTGAAAGGAGGAGCAGCAAGGATGTTGATTTTCCCATACCGCTGTTTCCTACAGAGCAGCATGTCCAGATAACAGAGTAATCATTAACGCCACCTTAGATCGTTCCGTAGGAAACAACGTGGGTTGAAGTGTGAAAAACAAAAATAATTTATTCACAAAAGCTTGACATTCTGTGGCTCACCAGAATAGGAGGCAGGTGGGGGGTAGACAAGGCTCACCATGATGATCCACTCGCTCAGATGGACGGGGGGAACAGGCTGTGGGGCTGGCACAGAGGGTGCTCCGGCTATATCTGTCTTGAGCTGCCGAAGCTGGGCAGTTACCTCGGGACACCTGCGCCACCAAGGCTTGCACCGCACAACCCGTTGCCATGATCTGTTCCTCCTGTTGATCCAAACAAGCCTTGTTTCTGGTAAGGAATACTGGTAAGGAATCTTGGTTGGATCGTTATGTCAGGGTATTTCAGGAAAACACTCGAGATTCAGTTTCAAGTGCACAAAAGTTTTATTTTCTAAAGACCCAAATGGCAAAGGCATAAAGATAACAGGAAAATAGTGGGTGCAGATAATAAACCCCTCAGCAGCACAGGGCAAGCAGACTGAGATCCTGGACAACAGTCAAAGAAACACGTAGTATCCACAGAGAATAGCAAGAGTTCCTCAGTAACAGGTGGTTCTACAATAAACCAGCAGTAACTCCACAGGGTAGCATCCACAACGGTCAGAGCCGAGTGCAGCAAATGGGAGACAAGGAGAACACTGAACAAAGAACGAGAGTGAGCAAACAACGATCCGACAGGGAATGAACTACAAACAACTCAATATAAAGGGCGCAGCTGATCAGCACCAGCTAACACTGATCGCTAATCAGTGATCAGGCTTTGCCCAACAACGCAGGTAACAGCAACACACACACACACACACAATAGAGAAGGAATCCACAGACCTGCGAACAATGACAAAACCGACCACTCAGATCATTAGGATCAAGTCAGTTAGAAATACCAAGGGTTCACACAACACAAGGGGAGTCCACTTTTAGCTATTATGCTGCCCGCTGTTGGAACAAGCTTTTAGAAGAGATCAGATGTGCTAAAACATTAGCCACATTTAAATCTAGACTCAAAACCTATTTGTTTAGCTGTGCATTTATTGAATGAGCACTGTGCTACATCTGAACTAATTGCACTGTATTTTATGTATAACCTTTCCTATTTTAACTGTTTTAAATAAATTTTTAAATAAATTTTTAAATCATTTAAAGAGTTTTTAAATTCCTTGTTTTATTGTTGTGATTATGATTTATTTATTTTTTAAATTATTAATTTACTTTCTTAAAGTTTGCGACCGGTAATGTCCCGGTACTCCCGATGGCCAGTACATCCCTGCATAGCAGTGATTTGTTTCTGAATGAATCCGCATTTTGAACAAATTGGAAGAACAATTGATTCCATGGCCCATTCATAAAGAGAGCATGAATCAGCCATTTGAATAGAATCGAATGAATAAATGACTCAATGACTTCAGACATTTACAGCCACCTACTGGCAGGTGTAGTGTTTCATAATCCTCCCTTTTTTGATAAAAAACTATTGCAAAATGAAAGTATTTCCATTAACCGATTTTACGCATCTAAAACCTAACTTTTCCTTTCACGATAAGTCATGGTGGCAGATGTTGGTAGGTTTATGTATGACGCAGCCACCGCACTACCCATTATTTTTAATCGAAGGAGACGCATGCGTATCTTTAGCAATGAAGTGTTTCTCGGATGTTATAGTACATTAAAGAATGATATTTGACTTTTACACACGCCAGATGACCCATAAATGTGAAAAGGGTTTCCATTGCAGTTTTGCAATATATTCTTTCTTTGAATTGCCTGAAAAACCACCTCATGCAAGCATAAAAACTTTTTTATGACATATGGGAGTTTTGTGAAATCTCCTTGTTTCCTGGTTATGTTTTCCATGTTCAAATAAAATATTTCTTTGTAAAGCTCATTTTCGTAATGTCTATTTAATGCTTTCCTTAATGAATACAATAATGGCTTCAGGGCAGTCGTGGCCTAATGGTTAGAGAGTCAGACTTGTAACCCGAAGGTCACAGGTTTGAAACTCGAACACAATTGGCTATTGCAGGCAAAATAGCGCAAGTCAATCAGGCTTTCTCTCTCTGAAAATAGAGTAGCTGACACTTCTTGTTGAACTGTTGTATAAAACCCACCATAATGCAATCTCGTGTTGGTTTGAATATCACTCACTGTATGATTGGTTACAGCTGAAACATTTTACCAAGCTAACTACTAAGAACTTCATGAGATCAGTTCAGATCATTTATTTATTTATTTTTTTCATTAATAGGAATCTATTCCAGTGACGTTTACTGAATTGCTGAATTATTTCATTGTTAATCTTATTTGCATGTATAGGATATTTCAGCTAAAAAAAAAAAACTTAAAATAATGCATTCAAAGTAAATGTGGAAAGAAAGTGGTGGCAGAGTAGAAATATATTAGATTGTCTATCATTGGGAAGAGAAAAATGACACCTTGTTGAACGTATTACACTTTGTGCATTTATTTTAAAAAAATCTGGAAAAAAGCAAAACAAAGATACAGTTTTAAGATACATACAGCACACACTCATACACACTCAGTTGTTTTTGGAATCAGTATTATTAATCATTTCTTTGTGTGGCATATTTAGTACAGTAAAAAAAAGGAAAACAGTATACTGAGGTCCAGTCAGTAAAGTCTTTACTGCATGTCCTGCTTTACACAGTATTGGTCAAGTTACAGAGGAATTTAGGAATATGTTAAATTTTTAAAGGAAATAAATGCAATTCATTAAAGAACTGGTACTATGTACAGTTTTATACAGTTAAAGTCCAGGCTCAGAGTGCTTTAAGACTCGTGTCCTAAATACTCCAAAGATGTATTTGTATCAAACTGACCCCATCACATCTTAACAGATTTGTCTTTCTTCGCAAAAGTCCAGCTTTGGCTTACTAAAAAAACTATAAAGTACTACAAACTGAAGTATCTGCCCTTCATTTTATTGATCATGTTTTATAGGACTAAATAAAAAAAACAAGCCAAAAATGATGCTAATGTTAAAACTTGTGACTGTAAACTATAGTTACTGGGATGCTGTCAATATTAATACAACACAAACGGTGCTTTATCAGGGCATGTCAACCTTTGGTAAACCTGAAATGCTTTTGGACAAAAAAAAAATAAAATAAAAAATTCTATAACAGAAACACAGAGCTGATAGTCCGGTCTTAAACAGTACTAATATCCTCAATATCATAAAAAAATGGAAAACTGTCATTGGGAATAATCTGAATAATCAGAAACATAAAAGGAATGGTTCACCCAAAAAATGAAAATGAGCTCTTAAGCCATCCTAAGTGTATATGACTTAGTTCTTTCAGACAAATACAATCAGAGTTATATTTAAAAGCGTCCTGGCTCATCCAAGCTTTATAACTGCAGTGAATGGCTGTTATTTTTAAACAGTCCAAAAGAAGTCCAATAAAGCGCATCCATCTTTAATAAAAAGTGCCTCACATGGCTCACATGTTGTTGTGTACACTACGTAACACAGCGTAAATGATCCGCAACAGGGGTCACACACACTACACGAGCGGACAACATCGGTCACCCAACGTTTCCATCTGATCCCCAAACCACATTTTGTCACGAAAACACAAGCGAGAAGTGGAACGTGAATGATGTGAAGGAGGTCAGGAAGAAATTAGCGCTGCAAGCTGTTTGCATGACGATCTGTTCTAGAAAAGTTTGCTTCATTTCTTGTGTCCAAACTTGTTCCATGTTGCTGCTGCTGTTTTACTTCCACTGACCTCAACACATGCCTTGCTCTCTCACTGGCTGCAGCTCATCGCTGACCGGTCCAGATATTTAGAGTGCTAGATGTTTGTTTGGTGTCAGCGAGCTTCTTTGATTAATCATTGAGTAGTTCACACAAAGATTGCTGAGCGCTGATCACCCAGTGATGGGCTTAAAATCCTGTAGTGTGAACTTCGCTGAACTGTCACATGCACGTTCACAACAGAACGTTGTTCCAGTGGATGATGTAGGACGTCTGCGTAGCGCAATCTCTGGTGAGAATATGCTAGTCTTGCGAGAAACAGTGTTTGTTTACTTTAGCAAAGGAAAACCAGTCTCCTCTTGGCTTATATCAAACTCCTCTGACATTTTTCTTTACAAATCCCTGTTTTATACTTCTAATTCGTGACCGCTGTTTTTTGCTCTCTCCTCTGTGCTTTTCTGCATTTGTCACTTCTCAGTGGTGCATGACGTCATCCGCCGGAACAGCATTTTATTGTGAAAATGCATATGACAGTTGATGGAAGCTAGAGATTACTGTGTATAAAGTTTTAAATATGAATATTTTTCTTACACAAGTGCGTGGATTCACCACAGGAGGCCTTTATTCACCCCCCAGAGCCGTGTGAGGCACGTTTTATCATGGATTGGTGCACTTTATTGGACTTCTTTTGGACTATTGCAAAATAACAGCTTTTCACTGACATTATACAGCTTGGAAGAGCCAGGACAATTTTTAATATACCTCAGATTGGATTTGTCTGAAAGAAGAAAGTCATATACATCTAAGATGCCTTGATGGTGAGTAAATCATGGGCTAATTTTCATTTTTTGGGTGAACTATCCCTTTAAGGATTGTCCTGTATTTGTGTGCAATGTTGTTCTTAATGAATGGAATGATTCATTTATGAAGATTACGAATGTTTGCACCTCCACCGAAACACTCCACATTACTCTGGGTAAGATTTGACAAGAACTATTGAATCCTGTAAGCCAGAATTAAGAACTTCAATATGGATGAATGTCAACACAGACAGCTATGGAAGTGTTAACAGAGTGCTGTGGAAGTGCAGAGGTTTACGGTGTATCAGTGAAGTCTCTGGGTTTATTTGCTGTCTGTGTCCTCAAGGGGCGAGGGGCTGCTGTCTCTCGTGGGAAGCAAGTCGTAGTTCTTTGGTAGGTCGTATGGATCTTGACAAAATGGCCCGTTGCAGTTGTTGTTAGAGAGTGTGTGGACAGAACTGATGGTCGGCTCTGGATAGGGAAAAACACAGGTTTGAACCATTACATGGCTTACATACTGTTATCTTACTAATTATTTATAAATACCAAAAACAGCAGTTTCTGTTCTGCAGGAGAGTTGAGTCCCATTGTGGAAACAACAAGCAGCTTCAAGCACAGCAAAGCCAAAAATCAGTAATAAAGGGTTAAAGGGATACTCCACCCCAAAATGAAAGTTTTGTCATTAATCACTTACCCCCATGTCATTCCAAACCCGTAAAATCTTTGTTCATCTTCGGAACACAATTTAAGATATTTTGGATGAAAACAGGGAGGCCTGTGACTGTCCCATAGACTGCCAAGTAAATAACAGTGTCAAGGTCCATAAAAGGTATGAAAGTCGTCATCAGAATACTCCATCTGTCAGGTTTCAGGTAGAGGGATGAGGCGAGGACTCAGTGATGCAGAGAGAAGGGCTCTTTAATAATAATAAAATAAAATAAACAAACTAAAACTACCCCGTGGGGAAACAGAAAAAAACTTGACCAGCAAGGCAAGGCAAGGCAAGGCACGGGGAACACAGACAAACATTTGACAACAAACTAGCAACCACACTGCAAACAGAAGGAGAATAAATAGGGAGCTAATGAGGAGGGTAACGAGGGAACACATGTGGGGCAAATTAAATCAATAATCAGGTAAGGAGATGGGTGGGGTCAAGACAATTGATGAGCACATGGCACACAGAAACGAAGACAAAAGCCATGTGCCCACACAAAACAAAAACACAAGCACATGGCCAGCAAACCAATCATTGACCGTGACACTGTTATTTATTTGGCAGTCTATGGGACAGTCACAGGCCTCCCGGATTTCATCCAAAATATCTTAAATTGTGTTCCGAAGACGAACAAAGCTTTTACGGGTTTGGAACGACATGGGGTGATTAGTGATTAATGACAAAATTTTCATTTTGGGGTGTAGTGTCCTTTTAAAAACTAAAATGTTTTCAAAAGATTCTGGATGAGAAAGTAATTATATAAAAGTGCTACCTTTAATATCATTTTATATCAGAGGTTCTCAACCATATGAAAGAGTACTAGATTATTGTATGCTGATTACAGGAGTTTTCCTGTTGTTTTGCTGCATATGGGTGAAAGTGTCTTAGACCGCTGGAGCAACTGCTAGCACATTTTTGCTCTTATGTGCAGCAAGACAAAATACTGATGCAAGCATCAAACAACAGCAACAATGAAAGCCAAAAAATGGCTCCAAATCATTTGTTCATGTTACAGAATGTCTCAGGTTACTTGTAACATGTTAAATGGTTTCCTAAATAGGAACGAGACACTGCGTCCTCTAGGGGTCGCTATGGGGAATGCCTCATCATGACCCAGTTCTAAAGCATACATTCAAAAACACCAACAACACATTGGCTGGTGACAGCCCATGACGTCACTACTAGTGCAACAATAGTATAAATAGGCTCCGGGAGAACACGTCATCCACTTCTTTGTCTGAATCTTGCATCCGAAACATGGCAGGAAACCTAGAGGACGCAGTGTCTCATTCCCTACTTAGGGAACCATGGTTACATAAGTAACCTGAGATGTTCCCTTTTAAGGGAACTTCAAACTGCATCCTCTAGGGGTCGATATGGGAAACGGTATACCCACGGCACCATGCTGAGGGGAGTGCATGCCAGAAAACCATGGTGAGCCCTAAGTACCAACTCTCCCCTTGGATGTTGGACGGTGGTCCGTGACATTGTTCCCGATGGCCAAAAGCCTAGGCTACATACCCCAAGCAACTTGGGGGACCAGACTCCTGAGCCCGGGGTAAAGCTCAAGGCTTGGAAATCAGGAATAGATTCCTTTAAGGGGATATGACCAAGAGCCCAGCATCATACTAAGTCTTGGCCTGTCACACAGAGGCTACCGCTTGCTCTGCATGAGCTTGCTGAAGGAACTGTCTCCAAAGACCCCAAGTAGTAACACCCTGTTGGGTAGCAGAAAACTTTAACAAGGCTGTGAACAACCTGAGAGACACATCCACACAATGCCTGCAGAGCAGAATTAGGACTGTACCCACTAATAATTAAAATCCAAAAAATGCCATTAAATTCCATGCGCACCTAAAAAGCATCATACTGTACTAAGACTCTCCACCATAAAGCCTTAAACTACTTAAACTAAGAACTGAACCCAGAGAAAAGCCCCCTTAGCCAGCTGGTCTCAAAACTGACTTTACAATCCAAAACCCCAGCTAGACTAAAACAAATCATTAAAACACAGAAAGAGGAATATCTGAAACACTGGACAGAAGCAACAGCTCAACAAAGTAAATTAGAATGCTATCTGTCTCTAAACAGAGAATATAAATGGGCAGAATACCTAAACACAGTGGTAGACCCTAAACTAAGAAAAGTCCTGACCATGTACAGACTCAGTGACCATCACCTCACTATAGAGACAGACAGACACAGACAGACCTGGCTACAAAAAGAAGACAGATTGTGTCCACACTCTCACAACATGAAGTGGAAACAGAACTGCACTTTTTAACAACATGCCCTAATTATACACAAATTAGGGAAACTTTCTTCCCCCAATTCACAAACCAGCACAAAGACTTCAACTGGCTGCAAGGTACGTCAAGTCCTGCCACGATAAAAGGACAAGCAGAAGAACAGAAGCACAAGTCACAGCCAGAAGAAAACACTGTACAACACACATAAACTGACGTGACAGGATCCAGTCCTTCTCCTGTCTCTTTACTGGAATTTTTATTAGTACTTTCGTTTTACTGAATACAGATATATAGACTCTATATGCTATAGGGTACTTCTTTTCTTATGTATATTTGTGTTAAATGTCTTTTAAAATGTTTCTATGCTTTGGCAATGTAAAGATACTTTTTTACCATGCAAATAAAGCTACTTGAATCTTGAATCTATATATTTAGAAATGGATCGTACAGGAGCCCCGTTCAAGAAGCTACCTGAAGAAGCCTCTAGTCCGGACCATCAGTAAGGTGGTTACTATGAAGTCATAGAACCAACCAAAACATCATAGGTCCAGCATAGGAGACTGTAATGCATGAAGTTCCTACCTAACCTTGGTCAGGTGGAAAGATGGTGGTTATAGGGGAATTAGGAAGGGGAAGATAAGGGCAGATGTAAAAGCCCCCAAGGAGATGAGTAGGGACTCAAGTATCACTCTGAACCAGACGAAAGCGCTGACGCCTTGACTGGATCACATCCCTTAGGTCTTTCCTACCTCCCTTTGACCCGCGATTCCTCCTACCCCTACCCGCAGGTGGGGGAGGAGTGTGAGCCACGACACTAGCCTTCTGTGCCTGTCTCTGATCCTCAGACTGAGATGGGCCATGACCCCTGTGTTGTTCAGGCTCAGACCTGGACCTTCATGGAATGAAGGATTTGAAGGCCGCTGAGCGCACCTTTGCCTCTCTGAACTTCTCAACCACCGTCTCGACGGAGGTACCAAAAAGTTTGGAAGGCGAAACCGGAGCATCGAGAAGAAAGCCTCTCTCTTTCTTCCCGATATCTGCTAGGTTCACCCACAGATGTCTCTCCGTTACTACCATAGCCGCCATGGACCTGCCCATAGCAGAGGCGGTCTGCTTAGTGGCATGGAGAGCAAGATCCGTGGTGCGGCGCAACTCAGCTACCTAATTGGGAGAAAGGCCCTTGCCTTTATCCAGGTCTTTCAGCAGGTCAGTCTGATATGCCTGGAGCACCGCCATGGTGTGCAATGAAGCGAAAGCCTGACCTGCCATTCAAGCGAGATGTATCCTGAAGGGGCTTAGATGTCAAGGAGGGAGTCTTAAGAGAGGATTTTTTCCCCCACAGAGAGATAGCTAGCCAGCGTCTCTTTTACAGGGGGCATCTTCTCATAGCTGCTTTTGTGCATCACCTCGATGTTGGCATAACTCTTATGCTGGAATCTATGGATGCGTGAGGAAAATGGCCTCTTCCATTCCTTCTCGATCTCTGTATGGAGATCAGGAAGAAAAGGAAGGCTCAACTGAACTAGAAGATTATGGCCAGAAAGATAACGTTCATCGAGATGACCTCACGACATCACTTTCTTGGCCCGCTTCCACAGCAAGTCAAGCCTCGCCGTGGAGCGATCCATGACTTCCAAAAGCTCATCATACACAGGCAGGAGGATTGGGAAGGCTCAGCCTCAGCTTCTTCGCCCTCCTCAGATATCTCTTGCTCTTCCTGGGCCGAACCCAGCAGAGCACTGGCCCCTGGATCAGATGATGTTAATGAAATAATATCATCCTCCAGCTCATCCACAGCCGACGAACGTGCGAGAGAAAGCCCCTCTTTAAACTCATCAGCCAGATCCACCTGCGATCCCCACAAGCTCATTCTCCTCCGTGCCTTGGTTGTGGTGTGTTGTGTACTGAGGGGAGGGGATGGGTTCCCCTCTTTCCTCGAATAGAGAGACAAACGAGAACAGAGCTTTTCATTGGAAAATGCTCGCAGTGAACGCAGATTGCCCCCTCAAGGACATTGTGTGTGTCCTCTTCGCCCAAACAAAAGACGCAGAGATTATGTTTCATCAGGTGTGAAATAATGATGCCATGGATGCACATATCCTCTAAACGCCTTGCTAGTGCTCGCCATAATGAAGGAATAAAGATTACTCTTACCATGGAAATGCACTCTTCAAACAAAACAGTCAGTGAAAATGAAGAAGAGGATGACATGTTCTCCCGGAGCCTATGTATACTATAGTCGCACCAGTAGTGACATTATGGGCTGTCGCCGGCCAACGTGTTATTTTTGAATGTATGCTTCAGACATGGGTCACGACGAGGCATTCCCCATAGCGACCCCTAGAGGATACAGTTCGAAGTTCCCTTGAAAGGCAATCGGTAACAGGAAAAATGACTAAACAGAGGAATGTATTGTTATACTTCAGAATGTAGTTTTCCAGTAGTGTAGCATTAAGATCCTGAAGTGTACAGCTTCACTGTGTGGTGTGAGTCAAAGAAATGTTGATGATCTAAAGTAAGCAATAGTGCACTGTGGTTGAAGCACTGAGGGAAGAGCTGCGTGTCTTTAGCTGTGTCTCGAGTGTCAGTGGAAGATGAACGCTCAGAGAGAGACTGTAGTGTAGTTGACTGATGAAGGGCTCAGTGCTGTTTTTTTGGAGCACCTGCATAAATATGATGGGAATGTTTTCTGTAGTAAGAGATGTGTTGACAGTCAGATAAAAGGTGCTTCTGCTCGGATCTTTCAGATGGAAATTGTCATTATTAACAGGCTTTCTCTGGGTAGTCTGTCCTCATCTGCAGTGCCTGTACAAACGGGCCGGGGTGAGGGCTGATGGAAAAGACAGGCGTGACGGCCCAATTAATGTATGTGTGGTGACATGATGTGAACACAACAGCTGCTCTCGCACGACTCATGGTTACTCATTTTCTGCTAGTTGAGGAACTGATGTGAATGCCTTCAGGTTTGTAAGGATACATCACATCTGTGCTGCATTACTGGAGACTTCAGGCTGTTCATACGGAGTGGATATGTAATCCCATCAAGGGTAAAACTGTTCATATGAAGTACAAATAAAATCGGCTGACTATAACTTTTAAATATTGGAATGTAGTTTAGAAAATAATAGTGAGTCCATTTCTAATACAGATCTATCATGACAACTCTCTGAAGATTTTAGCATGGTGATAGATATGTCAATGTTAATGTATTTGGTCTTAGCAGAATATATCTGCTACACTGCTGCTGTTGGTTATTGCTGTAGTTGTAGATTATTGTTGCTGCTGCAAGCAAGTACAGGAACTTTCTACTGCCAATGCATTCCGCGATATGGTGCTGTGAGTATTTAAGACATACTGCTGCTGCACAAATAGCATATAAACTAACCTGCAGCAGATCTATACAGGTGGAGCTGGGGAAGGCGGAGGGTTTCAGAGGAACTCTAGTGAATGCAAACCAGCCATGTAAATGTATGCAACATTGGCTGTGTATGTAACATGAACAAATAATTATCTTGTACCATGTAGTTTAATGCTGTTAATACCATCAGTTTGCATTAACAACAACCCACCAGCCGAGTCATGTAAAGTTTCATAAGAGATCTTGGCATTTATTATGTTTGCTTTGAATAATGAAAGTGCACGGCTCGCTGCTGTGGCTGGATCTGTTATTCTCTTACCAACTTCATAGACGTTTTTGTTGGCAGGGCTGGAGGCATGTATCTCAGTATATGGCGTGTCTCTATAAGCGGGAGACATCATCTCCACATAGCCGCACTCCGAGCTCTTGGTCAACAGCAGAGGAGGGTCTTTGATGGTGGCATAAGGGTTCTCTGAGCTGTTTAGAGAGCTGGAGCTGGTGTGATAGGGCACGCTCTTCACCAGATCTACAGACAGAGAGAAGGGGTCAAATCATCACACATTTACTCACCCTCAACCTGTATGCCTTCTTCACAAAGCAAAGAACATATTTTGGAACACGCAAGGGTGCAAACAACCCTGCACCCCACTGACATTTTTCAAAATAGTGTCTTTTGTGTCCACCGAAGAAATGCATACATGTTTCATGAGTAAATGAGAGAAGTTCCTTCTATGCTTGCTAAATGATCATTTACCTCGCAGTGACTTTCCCATGTAATGCCTGTCAACTCCATAAGCTCCTAATAAGAGAATAAAGACAGAAGTAGTTAAACTAATGCAGTCTTTTTGTTGGCACAGCTTACAGCTGCAAATGCTACGAATGCTGCATGTGAAATGACGAGTGTTTGTACAGAGGCGGTCAGGAAACGAGTCACCGCACAGATACTCTTCTGTAACTTTTTGTTAACGCTGGGCTAATGAACATTATCGTGTCAAATGTTTGGCTGCTGTGTTTGTTGTGGTCATGGTGGCTGGATGTCACACCGAGCTCATTGAAGGATCCTCCTTGTTTCCAGTCGGCCGGTAGAGTTCCTGTGTGATCCAGCGGGGATGGACGTTTCCTCGGCTCAGCATTCTTCACATTCACAAACAACTGATTGTTCTTTGGCTGTCAGGTGGAAGAAAAACAACAATTATAGTCAGTGTCTTTTCATAATTCCTCAATTCTGGTCAGCTTCTACTCCTAAAACCATGAGTTAGAATGGCGGTTTTAGATTCTTGATTAAATAAAGCTTGCGGTCAACATTCCATTTTTGTGTACATTTTGTACAAAATGACACCTTATTTTACTCAAAAATAAAAAAAAAAAAATTCAGTGGAAAAGCTGTATTCAGCAGCAGTATCTTGTAAGAAGCCCAGAATATTAGTCCTTTATTCCCAGAGCTGTCTGTTAGTAGAGTAGCACCTTTCCAAAGGGCAGGTTATTGACGTGAGGTGGGCTGCTGCACTGGGTCAGCGTGTGGTAGCTGGGGTTGGAGAAATAGTTACTGTTGGGAAGGACGTCAGTCTGCGGGAGCGCCTCTACAAACAGGAAACACATCACACACATATGGGATGAAATTACACTCAAAATGATTTATAGACGCACGCACAATTATCCATGTACTACATAAATTTTATACATGTATCTTACCACAAACAAATGCCTTTCAATTTGAGTGTGTGGAATTTGGGATTTAATGATTGTGTAGCGATTTGTACAAATACAGACATGTTTGCGAATATAAATGTTCTGTCCTGCTTTATTATATCATAAATTGCTCATGCAAAAAGGAATCTGTGCATAAGTGGATCAGGTGACGCGTGCATTAACTGACGTCTAGTTCGAGTCGATCTTGTTCAGTTAATTTGGATTTTGAGACTTTATTTTCCGCAGTTTACAGAATTTCACGTCCCACACACACAATATTTGTGGATCAGGCGACGTGCGTGCGTGCATTCATTCACGTCTCTTCTGAGTCGATTCTGTTTGATTCATTTGAAGTTTGAGTCTTTCGTTTCGCCCTTTCAGCCCAATCCACGCACACACAGCTCACGATCCACGCGAAATCAGTGACCACTAGATGGCACTAGCCCCACTCACATGTGCGCATTCCATTGTGTAAAGTTTCATGAATGTTACATTGTGTTTTCTTTGTTTCTTTTTGGTTTGGCTATTCTCCTCTAAAGTAGAAATATAATAAAGATGTTTTATTGAACTTATTCTAACTTAACTTGTCTTAAGACACAGAATAGCTTATTAATTTTGCCAGACAAGAACTTCACATTGTCAGTTATATTCCTTTCTTGTATTATTATTATTATTATTATTATTATTATTATAATACAAAGATGAAGTAGATGATGCTGATTAGCCATATCCACACTGCAGTTTGAGAGAAATGCACCTTTCATATAGGTCTACAGCACTGCACACGCTGCAGCCTTTTCATTATCAGGATAAAATAAAGTCAACCAAACTTATAGACACACTATAGAATCTAGATACATTGGTTAATTAAAACAGCCTGTAGTACAATCTGTGCCTGAGTTCAGGCCAAGCACATCTTTGCTCATGTGAAGAGGATGATTTTTCATGTGAAGAAGACCATGAATTAATTTTTTTTTTTTAGTAAGCGGGTTAAGTACAAAGCCTGGTTTATAGGCCTCATAAATAATAGTCTGTAGCATTCAAATTCGAATAGCCAACATTGTGAATATGGAAACATTTGGATTTGTGCCAAATGAGAGAGTAGGAAAGAGGATTATAGGGCCAAAAAAAACATCTCCAGAATAAAGTCATTAGCCTATAATGCGAGATTAAACTCATTAAATATCCAGAAAGATGTAGAAATCAAATATTGAGAATAAAAATAATGAAATTTCGAGAATAAAGTCTTTCATCAGCATCGTCAACTTCATCTTTGCAGCCGACACTGACATTAGTAATAAGTAGCCTATATAAAATATGTTCTAGCTATTTATGCGATCCGCTTGAGCACAGAATAGGCTATAGCCTATAAAACACTCGTTTAGTGTAGTTTAGTTTAAGTTAATTTAATAATTTAATTAAATATAAAACATGCAATTACTAATGGCTTAAATGAGCGACTATAATTACCCCTTAAATAATATTAATAATAATACAAGGAAGGAATAACTGACAACGTGCAGTTGAATTACAGAAGAAAAAAACAAGGTACCATCACAAAGTTCTTGTTTGATACAAAATATAACATTTGTATTCACAATACAAGGAAGGTATTTGAACAAAATGCTGCACATTAATGTAATTCTTAATTCTGCAGACACCGGTTGAAAAGCATTTGTTTCAGTGTAGTGACGCACATTTGCGAATATTTCAAATCGTGTACACGTTAATAAATTGCACTGGGCCTTGTTCGTTGGCAGTTGTGTGTGTAGGACGTGAAATGCTGTAAACTGCCAAAAATAAAGTCTCAAAATCCAAATTAACTTAACAAGATCGACTCGAACTAGACGTCAGTTAATGCACGCGTCACCTGATCCACTTATGCACAGATTCCTTTTTGCATGAGCAATTTATGATATAATAATGCAGAACATAACATTTATATTTGCAAACATGTCTGTATTTGTACAAATCGCTACACAATCATTAAATCCCAAATTCCACACACTCAAATTGAAAGGCATTTGTTTGTGGTTAGTAAGATATATGTATAAAATGTATGCAGTACATGGATAACTGGATAATCTATTAATCATTTTAAGTCTCATTTCATCCCATACACACACGTCTCCTCGAGAGAATTACACAGGAAATTGTAAGAATGAGAGGAAATGTCATCGTTATGCTGACCTGCGATGGCGTAAGGTGTTGGCCCTCATGGTAGGGGTGTATGTGACTGCAGGCATCGTGGATTCTTTGCCTTTCTGTTTCTTGCGGTAAATGATGAAGAGGAGCAGGAGGATGAGCAGGAGGAGCACCAGAACGATGATTCCTGCGACTGCACTGATCTGATATGAGTCCACAGGCACAGCGGCGCTCGTCAAGCTGTTGAGATTCCCTACGATGATCCCGCCGGCTGAGAAAGACAGCAAACTTCAGAGTCACACAGTCAAAGAGCAACACGAGAGAATCCCACGGAGCGAAACCTCGCTGTGCGTCCATGTGACAGAACCAGACGGTCAGTGTAGCCGTGAAGCATCTACACTGGACATATAGTGCCTTGGAAAAGTATTCATACCCCTTCATTTTTTTTACATTTTATGTCATGTCGCAGCCTTATTTTAAACTTCTTTAAATGACTTTTTTTTTCCACATCAAGCTACACTCCATACACCATAATGACAAAGCACAAAAACTTGACAACTTTGCAAATTTATTACAAATAAAACACTGAAATAGGTACATTGCATAAGTATTCAAAGCTTTAACTCAGTAGTTGAAGCACATATTCAGGTTTCTCCAGAAATATTTGATTGGTTCAGGCTCTGGCTGGGCCACTCAAGGACATTTTTATTGTTGTCTATAAGTCACTCCTGCTGTGTGCTTACAGTCATTGTCCTGTTGGAAGGCCTTCTGCCCAGTCTGAGGTTCTGAATGCTCTGGACTAGGTTTTCATTAAGGCTATTTCAATATTTTGGTGCACTGAGCGTTCCTTCTACTCCCTACGAGTCCCTCAGTCCCTGCCGCTGAAAAACAGCCCCACAGCATGAGGCTCTACCCAGCACACTTTACTTTTGCGATGCTACTCTGCAGGTGATGAGCAGTGAAGCCTACAGAGCAGGATTTTTTCTGAACTCTTCCCCAGAACTGTGGCTTGATGCAGTCCTGCCTCTGAGCACTAGAGGCAGTTCTTTTGACCTCAGGGCTTGTTGGTGTTTGCTCTTATATGCATTATCAGCTGTTAGATTTTTTATTAAGACATGTGCCTTTCCAAATCATACCCATTCAATTGAATTTTCCACATCTACAAGCGACATGAATACTCTTGAGTTAAATGTAAAGTTGTCTCAGAAAAGGGTATGAATACTTATGTAATGGAATCATTTCACTTTTTATTTCTAACAAATCTGCAAAGATTGATGTGGTAAAAAAAAAAACCAATATAAAGCAGTTTAACATAAGGCTGTAACAAAACAAAATGTGAAAAAAATTAAGGGGTATGAATACTTTCTAAGGCACCATTTCTATTTCTGATGTTGGGATTTTTTTGCTATTCTAAAACAGCCTGTTCATACCGATGGATACAAAGGAAACAAATATTCTACGTACAGCGGGTAAAATAAGTATTGAAAACATCACCATTTTTTCTCAGTAAATATATACAAGGTGCTGTTGACTTGAAATTTCACCAGATGTCGGGTAAAACCCAAGTCATCTATACATACAAATAAAACAAAACAAATAAGTTCAGAAATTAAGTTCTAGTGTAATAAAGTAGAATGACACAGGGATAAAGTATTCAACACATGAAGAAAGGGAGGTGCCAAAAAGGCATGTGTAAAGCCATGACACCAGCAGAAAATCTATCAGTAATTAGAAAGCAATCCTGCCCCTCATTTTCAGTGGAAAATTAATATCAGCTTCAGTCCCAACACCTACAGTACCAGGATGATGGAGATGATACAAGGGTGGAGATTTCAGCGAGGCAATGATCCCAAACACAGCCAAAGAAACTCTCCATTGGTTTCAGAGAAAGAAAACAAAGCTGGTAGAATGGCCAGACAATCACCTGACTTGAATCCAATAGAAAATGAGAACTAAAGGTCAGAGTTCATAGAAGAGGCCCACAGAACCTTCCAGATTTGAAGACTCTGTGGAAGAATGGACCAAAACAAAGTGAAGTGAAAGTGACGTGACATACAGCCAAGTTTGGTGACCCATACTCGGAATTGGTGCTCTGCATTTAACCCATCCGAAGTGCACACACAGCAGTGAACACACACCCGGAGCAATGCATGCGACTAGTTTCTCCATACATGAGGCGTCTTGAAGCTATCATTAACAACAAAGGCTTTTGTACAAAGTATTAAAATCAATTCCAGTAGTTCAATACTTTATCCCTGTGTCATTCTACTTTATTACACAGAACTTAATTTCTGAACTTATTTGTTTTGTTGGTTACTTAACGTTGTTTCTGACATCTGGTGAAATTTCATGTCAACAGCACCTTTAGAAATATATTTATTGAGAAAATGATGATGTGTTCAGTACTGTATTTAATAGCTGCAAGTGCTAATGTAAACTTACCCTGGTCACAGCGCATGCCTTTCCAGCCGGGGTTACAGTAGCAGGTGCCAGTCATGTGATCACAGGTGGAGTTGTTGAGACAGTCGCACACCTGCCGACAGCCGTATCCGTACGTACTTGCAGGACATTCTGGAAGCCCAGTGTAAAACCGCAGATCAGACGCAGACTCGAGCGTGTGCTTGAAAATATCAGAAAGGACGCAGCTCTGCTTTCACACACTCACTCTGTTCACAGTGGCGTCCCATGAGCCAGTGCGGCAGGTGCACTGACCGAGATGTGCATCGCAGTCTGACGACAAGTCTGCGCTGAAAAAATCTCAACACTGGACACGCCTGAACACAGTCCTTGCCGTGCGGAAGGCCCAGCGGACAGCCTGCAGGACACAGCAGAACCATGGGGTCAGTCGAGAGTGCACAGGCTGGAGGTCAGAGGTGATGAGTTGTACTCACGCTGTGTGCAGTACATTTGCCCCGTCCAGCCGAGGCCCGTACACTTACACTCGCGCTATGTCCATACGCGCTGTCCAGAACGCCCCGTTGTGACAGTTACAGGTGTGGACTAGCAGATGTTTGGGACCCCACACTGACCCCGGGGACACGCTACGGGCGTGAACACACATACATGTTACATCCCTTTTGGTCAAAAATTATGGAAAAACAGCAATCGTGTGAAAAAGTACATGCCCAATTTGACACACCACCAAACAAAGAAAACGTATCTCAAACGTATCCCTGCACCCACCGTTTCCACCCTGAAACATGTCGTTCAAACCGGAAACGCCCTTCGTAGCAAAACGGAGAGCACACCGGTTTGAGCTTGAACTTGCCCCATGGTGAAAACAGAAGCAAACTGCTCTGGTCATGTGACAATTAGCATTAAATGTGACACTGCACATATTTAATTGAGACCCTTTATTTTTTCCATATTTGCAGAAAATGCACTAAAACACCAGTCAGTAATATTTTTAGAGCTTTATAAATGAAAACCTTCTTCACGGTCACCTTTGTAACCGGTGGGATTAAATACTTTTATTTACAAAGGGACGCAATCAATTAATCAATTATTATTTTTTTTTAAGACATTTATAACTTAAAATATTTCCATTTCAAATTTATTGTGTTCATTGAACTTTCTATTCATCAAAGAAATCTTGGAAAAAAAATAAAAAATGTATCCACAAAAACATTAACCTGCAAAAAACAGTTTTACCGGCATTTTTCACTAAATAACATGCGCCTTGGTGAGCAGAAGTAACTTTCTACCCCAACAAAAAAAAAAAAAAACATTTGTTTGCAATCTCTTTTACAGGTAGTGTGTAAAAACACCAGCAGATCAATGTGTTTCTTATTTGCTTCTCTTTATGATCACGCAGGTGGCGCTAGAGACCACAGACACTCAATGCAGTAAAAGCACAAAGAAGGCCATGATTAAACCAAAGTCATGGGTAAAAACAAACTCTGTTCCTAATGCTACTGAGTGAAAACTTTCACTGAGCATCGTCTTTATATTGGACCATCCGCTTACAGGAGAAGAGCTACATCAGCTGAGTCGCATTAAAGGAACCACATGGGATCTGGTTTGTCCAGATGTGGAAAGTAACATTTTCTATAATTTATAACAACCCCGCAGTTACAGCTATAATATTATCACCGGAGGATACACACTCCAAACTATATTTTTTTTACTATAAAATCTCACACCAATGTATTTGTTAGTGCAGAGTAGTGAGTATGTGCAATAGACACATCAGTAAACAAAACACAAAATCACATCACATCACATGATACAATGCTGGAGACTCAACATCTGCTATAAATTACAGATTGTGTGGGATTTCCAGTAAGGATTTTAAACCATATCATAGTACTTAGACTGCTCTCATCAGAGTTACAAATCATCTGATCATGGTTGTAGCTCTCTATTAGGCTATGGGATCTTAGCACTTCTGGTTCGCGTTCGACCTATTGGACCATAACTTCTTTTGAATAGACTAGAAAAGGAATGTTGGCATTAGTGGACATTTACACTTGGCATTGTTCAAATCAAACTTATCTGACCGTCATTAATTGTGGCAGTGAATGAAGAGGTATCATACCAATCACAGTTGCACTATGGAGTACCCTCATGCTCGTACTATAGGACCCATACTTTTCACTCTTTACATCAGGGAGTGGGGAACGTTGATCCTGGATGCCTGTGTCCCTGCAGAGTTTAGCTCCAAACCCTAATCTACAAACACACCTGAACAAGCTAATGGCAAGGTCTTCAGGATACAGGTAGGTTTCACTTTTGTTTCAGGTTTGGAGCTAAACTCTACGGATCAGCAAGGTGGGTCTCCAGGCTCTCACGTGTCCACCACCCCTGCTTTACATGTTACTCTTGGGAGATATCATCACGGAAACATGTGTGTTAAGTTTTACACTTGTATTTTGATGATGTACTCTAACCCGCGCAAATCTATTGACGGAACGTGAACCATGCGTAGTTGAGGATAACATAAAAAAATGTGCTCTATGAACTAGATGATTTGTAAGGGAAAAAACACACACGCGCTCTGTTTGCTATTGTTCCCTCCCTTTATTAAGAGCTACTCAATCATGCAGCAGAACTAAAATTTGTTGTATTAATGAACTATCATAAAAGCACTATTTTCCAGGTTAACCTAACTTTAAAGCTGCTGATTTTACAATCTGAATGGTATCAAGTGCAATATATAATAAAGGGGGCTTGAACTTTGTTTAAGTTGTTTAAAGAGGGAAAAAAAAGCTTTTTTGAAAAGCATATGAGGATATGACAGACATCAGCTCTGCATCCATAACTAAACCCTTCCTGACCCAGAGATTCCAAGCCATGACAGTATCTGCAGAACTGTGTGGGTGATAATGAGAGAAAAGTGTGTGTAGACAGACCACAATCTCTTCAGACACAAAGAGGAAAGGCCAACATTAAGGGCTGAGGGGTTACAGTAGAGCAACAACTTTTTGATCAATTTTTGCTGGAGTCAACATTTTTTGAGCAATGGTTGCTCCAGCTTGATGTCACTTTCAAGATGAGATAAGGGCCTAACAAATTTCTATCTTAGAATGCATTCTGATCGGACCGTGGTACATGCTGTGGAGTCTCACCTGGGTGACCTCACTCGACATGCAAACATTGCTCCAAAAGTTGTCCACGTGTATCATAAGCACTAAGATCACTCACAATGCAATGATATCAGGAAACCTAGAAAGCAAGGAATTATTCAGCAGAACATTAACCTGTAAGCTACATCAGAAATTGAGATGAACGCATTGTCAAACAGTTGTGCACTGGAAATCAAATGCACTGTCAACCCAAGATACTAGGCTGACGCACTCTATAAAAACATATATCGCAGGCAGTCAACTGTTTCTGACGCGTCCTTATGTCTCCCCACTTTGGGAACTTTGAATATGATTGAATAAGTAAGTCAATCTCTGTTCTGAACCCCTGAAAGAACCCATTTAACCTGAATTTTATAATGATTTATGTTTTTGTCATAACTAGATGATTAACTCCAAACACTGCAAACCACTCATTGTGGATCGCTGACACAGAAACTGCACAACCCAGATCCAACGACATAACTTTTAACACACACATGCGTCATCTAGTGTGTCACTGCCTATTAAATTGCCCACAGAGCACAGATCTCTTCATCAACTATATGTTTATATGCTCGGTGACCACCTAACAACACCATCTTGGCACGCTGTCTTCCCCCACGTAACTATGCGTGCAGCTTGAACTTTACGCGACTAGTTATCTTGTGCACATGATTTACGCTGCTAAATATGTGATTCCGCCATTCTTAGTGTCCATCCTTCTAGACACACAGCTGTCTTACGATTCCTAGTTTTTGATCTGTGTTCGCACCGCTTCTATGTAATAGGAAATGTAAACAATTCTTGTTTATCTTTACATATAGTATGACTAGGTTAAAGTTCGACACATTAACACTGAGTCTACGTAGTGGCTTAGTGGGTGTATTTTTTACTGTTTCTTTTGTCACTGTCATTGTCTTCGTCTTTTATGTCGTTATTTATGTAGTAGCCCCACACAGAGATGGCCTGTGAGGCACCGCACTTTCTTCGATTCCACGTTCGTAGCTTATCGTCCCCAGCCACATCGCACGACGCGAATCCCCGAAGAAAGCTGACGCAACTGATGATATTCCATTGATCGATTGAAGAACTTGACTTTTTTCGGTATTTACAAAGAGCCTGCCAGATCGGATTTCTGTATTGTGTCAAAGAGCAGAATCCCTGGGACCGAGAGACAAGACTCCACCTTTTAGAATGTTCTTTAGTGTGTGATTGCACAGAATGACTGAGTCGCGGGGCATTGTCCTGACGCACCGCTCACTTGCCGAGATCGCAGGGGGTAGCACTGGACACGAAGCCATCGATGGTGGATTACATGTGCCGATTGATTTAGCTGCAGGTGCAGCGTCCACGCACAGTCTTACCGACCTGCCACTGGGAACACACTGCACACACGGACAGACAGATCGTCAACACCACCGGCCGCTGTACACAACCCCCCACCAGACATCAAGAAGATTATCCTGGCACCGAGTGGAAATGCTAAATTGGCCTGGCATGAAGAAGACACACAAACACCACATGGCATTTGAGAAGTTTCACACATTTTTCCTCATGGTCTGACGCTCCAGATCCTGTAGAGAACAGCCTGTGACTGTAGAAGTTGATTTTTTGTTTTTGAGAAGTTTTTCTGGTGTTGTTCTATGTGTTTCGTGTACAGCAGAACGCCGTCCACCTTGTGAACCCTGGGCAGACCAGTCACATGGAACACTAAAAATTCACGGAGGTCCACATGATGTGACCAGGAGGACCACGTGACACTTGTTGGATGAGCGCAGTTGCGGACAGGCCTGGCTCCAGCGGTGCACCAATAGAAACCGCGGAGAACAGAACTGCGAGCACGTGGGAAAAACATGGGAGAACAGAGCTGGTGGATGAGAAAGGGTGGATCGCATAGACAGGGCACGGCGCGAGGGACACAGACAGGCATGCGATGTGTTTGAGCACTACCACTGCTGCTATGGCAGGTGGTTTCCTCTGACATCCTAGGTGCACACCTCGCACGCACCCTATCCGCGTTGAACCAACGAACGCTCCGTCCCTATACAGTTACAAGCGAAACAGAGAGCAGTTTGTCCCCCAGCGGCCCTCGGCGCCAACCCACACTGTCTACAAGTGAATTGCCTGTGGGAAACACCCACACCCACCAAACACAAAACACAGCTACATGTAGAGTCACAGAAAAATACATTCTCTCAAAATGGCTTCGTCACAAAAACTTACCCAGTAACACTTTATATTAACTCACGCTCTCATATATTATGCATTGTTTATGACTTGCAATGCACATTTTAACACTTTATGATTCCTTGAATATATACAAACAGTGATAATTCCATCGATTAGTCTACTTCATTGTTACACCACTTTAGAAAAGTCTAACAGTCACACCTAACCTGGGAGCTATAAACACGCACAACACAGAAGCATGAAGGTCAACGTTTTTTTAATGAATACACAACGAGCGGTCATTCCAAGGCAGGCAGCGCAGCAGGATCGACCACGAAACAACTCAAAATGCCATTCAAAACAAAACCATAACAGCGTTAGAACTAAAGATAGGGTTGCATACCGCCGGGACGGAGATAGGGGAGGGGAGCATGCATCATACTAAAGGAGGACACACTCGTGAAATGGAGAATACCTACAAGCAAACAGGAAAGAACCAAAAATGGAGGTATCACAACATACTGACGCCACAGGGGGAAAGCCAAAACAAAAAAACGGCCCAAGAGGGTGTGACCATACTGTATACGTCGGCATTAAACAACAAAAAACAGATCTTATAATGCATTTACCAATATTTGTTTTGAAGAGATTAATCATGCATCGACAATGTAAAATTGATGAATATTTTTATACTGCATCCAAAACAAAACAAGCTTTAAGGTAAAGTGCGTACCAAACTTCACCGTTGCTATTGGGAACAGAAGCTCAATGTTTTGTATTGGACGATATCCGATTACTGCTTCAATGAGTTCACCTCGCCCATCCGTTCTTTGATAAATGATACGTGAAATTTCCACTGTGCTGACCTGACGTGAACCCCCAGACTACAAAGAGTGACTAGATAATGAGGGAGCTTGGAATGGGATGAGATGAGATGAGATGGGATGGTGCAGCTCAGTGACTCATGATGATGACTTACAGTTCAGTAGTTAAGCTTTTTAAAGTTCTGAATCGACCTGAACCAACTGTTTCCTAAAACAAATTTGCTGTGTCTGAAGCACTGAAAAAACTCCACGCTGCCACCGTCTCAAAGCACTAAAAGATGTTACAAACTCCTGATCAACCACATATGATGACAAAGCCACAAACTAATTTCCAATTTCAAGAAAATGTAATCTATTACATTGGAATCTGGCCACATAATTAAATTAAATACCATTAAATATGTGTGTCATTAGGCACTGCTTGGCAAACTAGGTCAGTTAGAAGGAATTAAGTATAATTTTCCCTTGTGTATTATATGTGCATAAGTACTGACATTCATTAACTTATTTAAAACATGGACCTACATTATAAAACACTGACCTGAGATCAGTTCAAATTCACTAAACACTCATTCATGGGATCGCCAGATTAATGCCACCGCAGCCGGATAGCACACTGGATTTTTAATATGTTTTCGACGCAAAAATTTTGCCTCCATTTGCTTAAAATCCCATACATGCATACAATCTTTGGAAGTTTGAACCACTGATTCAAACAAAAAGATTCATAAATATTACAAAGCTTTATGTAGCAATGTTCCAAAAGAGCCCATCACTACTTATAGGACTAAATAATTAGGGCTTCTCCAGAAGCTATGTTCTGATCTTCGTTTCATTTCCCCCCTTCACCTCCTGATGGCGTGCACACACACATATACTGGCTCAGTGAATGAACGAAATTAAAGCCAATCAAAGTCCATGCTGCTGAAAAAGAGCTTGATCACTGGAAGTGGCAGAAGATATACGATGCAGAGCGTGCTTATAATAAAGCAGAACGATATTGTGCGTTGGTGTGCTAATATAGTTATTGTTATGGTTATCGTTGTTGGTGTGGAACTGGCCAGCAAAACCCCAGTAAACTGGCCAGGAGAAATGAGATGAGTTGTTTGGCGGCTCTCAGTCCGAGCGCTGTAGTGGCGACTGTGCTGCAAGAACACAGACAAAAGCTCTTTTGAGAGCGTGGTGTGTGCTGTTAGGAGCTGGAGATCATTCCCAGTTGCAGCGGCCCTGAGGAAACACTGCTGAGGGCATCAGTATGCTGCTGGAGTCCTGCGGCAAACCCAGGAATGGTGGGGAGGCGAACACCGACATGCCGTACAAACATAATAACACATCTACACAAACGCTGACATGACCTGCTGCTGAGGCACTTAGGGATACTTCATCACAAAAATACAAATTTGCTCCCAACCCGTATTTAAACCTGAGTTTAAAAGAATGTTGGTAACCAAACAATTGCTTATCCGCATTGACTTTCAAAATACGGAAAAAATTACTATGGAAGTCAATGGTGCACGGTGATGTTCTGTTTTGGTTTAGTTTTCCATGTGTTTCTGATTCAGTTCCTCGTTAGTTTCCATGGTTTTTGATTAAATTACTCTACACCTGTTTCAGTTCTCCCACGAATACTTTTTGGGCCCGTGATCCTTCAAGCCATGACTCACGACTTTAAGCGTTCCAAGCTAGTCACGTCAAACTGCCTGAGCACAAGGAATTGTAGCTAGATTATTAATTTTACTGAAACGATATATTGTCCTAAAGTACATCTGGGAGTACATCGATCTAGTACGAGTTCACGGGTGGGAAGTCATGGGTTAGACTGCCGTTCCAGTGCACTTTCACAAGTAGAAGTTTGGAAAAACACAGGTTACAGGTTGCCTAGAATGTATGGAAGCAGATCAGTCTCAAATATAATTCACGCAAAAAACACGATTCACACATGCGTAGACAATTTCACATGCATGAAACCTAATTCACGTACACACAAAAAAAATTCACGTGCGTGAAAAAAATATATTCACAAAAAGCAGTTCACATGCGCAAAATAAAATTATATATTCATAAAATACATTTCACAAATGCAAAACACAATTCGTAGATATACAACTGTGCACCAAAACCTTTGAATGTTTAAAAATATGCAGTGTCACAGATATTTTCAAATGCTCGTCATTTACTACGAATCCCACTCGGTTGTGTGTGTGTGTGTTTTGAGACTTTTTCCTGGCAGGGCTTATGATATGATTTGTTTATTTGTTACTCTTTAGCCAATCAGATGCGAGCTTACCATTCAACCAATCATATCATAAGCCACTGAGGGTGCATTCAAGGAAGTAGTTTTGCACATGTTCAGATGAAGTCACAATAATGGCAGAAGCTTCCTTTGTTTGAGATTACCCGTCAGAAAAGGAAGTGCTAAAAATGGCTAAAAATGGGCTTCACTTGTCTCAATTGAGTTTCAATTGGTGCGCTGTGTCCATTTCTTTACTGTCTATGGGATTACTGATGTAAGGTTTAAGTTTTCCGTTCGTGCAAATCCTGCGCAAAAGGTGCGCAGAATCGTGCTCACTTGAATGCACTCTCAGTGGCTTATGATATGATTGGTTGAATGGTAAGCTCGCATCTGATTGGCTAAAAGTACGACAGACCCGCACATGGGAAAGAGAGGCTCTGCCAGAAAAGTCTCAAAACACACACACACAAATCCGGATTGGATTCGTAGTAAATGACGATTTGTACATTCAGAACACTTTCGTACATTTTAAACACATTCAAAGATTTTTTGTACACAGTTGTATATCTACATGGTATTTTGCATTTGTGAAAATGTATTTTATGAATATATAATTTTATTTTATGCATATGAATTGCTTTTTTGTGAATATGTATATTTTTTTCACGCACGCGGAATTTTTTTTTTGTGTGTACGTGAATTAGGTTTCATGCATGTGAAATTGTCTACGCATGTGTGAATCGTGTTTTTTTGCGTGAATTATATTTGAGACTAATCTGCTTCCATAAGAATGCGGCATAAGTCCAGTGTTCTCCCCTGTTCCGTTGTCTGCAATTATTTGTGCTTATGTGGTCGTGGATTTTCCTGTGGTTTATTATTAAATATTACTTTGTACCATACCCTCATCATGCACTTACTTCACACCAATTGCGACAAATGGGACCAGCAATCATTTGGCTACCAACATTCTTCAAAATATCTTCTTTGTAAGAACCTACAGGCTTGACTAACTTGAGGAAGAGTAAAGCAGGATATTGCTGTTAATCATATCAATAAATAAACATTTTTTAAATGGTTATTAAAGGCTACACACACTCCTCAATCTACGCAGGACAAGCGGGTTTTAGTGAATGGGGTGGATGGACAGCAAGGCTAAAACCACATACATACTTAGGATTCAGGGTTTATGAACAGACACCTTAAAGGCCACTAATCTGGAGAACTGGCTTTGCCGTTCGGTCCTGCTGCTGATGGCCAGCGGTGGAAACAGCTTCTGAGAAGCGTGGAGGCTCAGCTGCTTACCTGTCCATCCCGGCCAGACAGCCGGCAGTGTCCGTGGAGGGGTGGCATCCATCCGCATGACTGCGGTCACAGCGCCTCACGCATAGGTCCAGTCCATACTGCCCCACCCCTGCATCAGCCCACAACAGCACACACTTCACTCAACACAAACTCTAGCTTTCTCAATCAGTGAAACTCATTATCACAACACACTTGGGAGTCTTTGGCATGGCAGAGTTAAAGATTAGGATTACAGGTTAGGGTTGTGATGCCTTGTGAGTCAAAAATATGGAAAATAATTATAAATGAGCAAATCAGTTATATATATATATATATTTTTTTTTTTGTGTGTGTGTATAGCTATAACATGTTGACTGAGAGACGGCAAATCTCACATCTTTCTCAATCAATATGCCAATTTTTGTTCTCTGTTCTAGAAACATTACCGTGCTTTTTATTTTGCTAATGCGAGCAAATGGGAGCTAAAAAATTACATTTGTTGTAGTTTCCATTCACCTCTGTATAGGTTTACCTAACCATTCTTCACTTCTAGAACCCTGGAGGCGGGTCCAGATGAGAGTCACAGAGGCTGGCTTGACTGTGTGAATGGGTTCCAGTATGAGTTTGGTGTTTCCTGGGCTGAGATGCTGGAGATGTTGGTGATAGGCTGACCTGACAGTGTTGTCCTTGGCGGTCTCCTCTTCCAGCCAGGGGTACAGGAGCACCTCCGTCCAGGCTGCGAAGCCTCAGTTCCCCACACACACACGTCAGGTTACAGCCCAGACCCCACCAGCCGCTGGGGCAGTTAACGGAGCAGTCCACCCCATGCCACCCTGACACCAAACACAAAACACCTTCATTTGTCTTCTGAGGAGGAACTCATTTCTCACAGGTTTAGAACGACATGAGGATGAGAAAATGATGACAGAATTTTCATTTTGGGGTGATCTATGTTTTTAAAGGGGTCATGACAAGAGAAATCAAATTTGCCTTGATCTTTTGACATATAAGAGGTCTTTGTAGCTTTAAATCATCCTGCAAGTTTCATAGCACAAAACCTCATCCTCATTATAAACAAAGCATTTAATTAATCAAGCTCCAGAAACGGCTCGTTTGGATCTGAGGGGCAAGATGATGTCACGGGGAACAAACATTTGCATAAACACGCCTCCAGAGCAGGATATCGATGAATAGTCTTCTTCCCAACTGAGCCTGGTTTCTCCCAAGGTTTTTTCTCCATTCTGTCACCGATGGAGTTTTGGTTCCTCTGGCTTGCTTAGTTGGGGACACTTAATATCCAGCGATATCGTTGACTTGATTGCACAGATACTATTTAAACTGAACTGAGCTGGATGATGACATCACTGAATTCAATGATGAACTGCCTTTAACTGAAAAATGAGTGTTTACTATTGTCATTTCACATTTCTAATTAATGCTGTACAGTTGCGTTGACACAATCTGTATTGTTAAAAGCGCTATATAAATAAAGGTGACTTGACTTGATTCAGCATAGGCCAGCCACTGGCGTTCATCCACTAACGGCTGACACTAGATCACGCTGAATAAAGAGGGGTGGGATTGGTTGATAGAGGCTGGCCAGAGGCGCGATGCTGCACTATCTTGTCTGCACTGGATGCGAAGTTACAGATGTGGTTCACTTTCTGACAGTCCATGCTCGAGTCTGTCTCAGGACAAATGCAGTGAAAGAATGTTTCTTTGGCCGTTTGGTTTTAAACAACTCTGTCGCATCTTTGTAAAGATATCAGAAGGATCAGCGTAAGGTACAAGTGCACAGTTTATTTTTAATGGCGTCTCGGATGTTGTACGGAGGATTTTGGGTTTTGTAAGCGGTACCGTGTCATGGAGAGTCACAAAGAAACATTTGTTTGCTATTTTCAGATTTTCAGTACACTCATTCTGTGTGATTTCTATGCGTTTTGAAAAGTGGGGAGATGGGAGTAATATCCTGAAAAGTCACCTTCTTACTTGTTAATACCTGTGTTATACCCATGTCATTATACAAATGTGTGTCCTGATATGTCACAAACACACACACACACACACACACACATGCACAGAGTGTCTTTCTGAAGCTGTACCTTGAATCCGGGTGCACAGACACACTCCCCGCTCACACTGTGGCAGTCGGCTCCGTTCTGACAGCGGCAGATCTGCTGACACGCCTCGCCGTATAAACCAGGAGCACACGTCTCGTTACAGTACAAGCCTGACCAGCCCGGGCTGCACAAACACTCGCCCGACATGGGGTGACAGCTGAGAGACACACACACACCATTCACTGCAGCTGCTGCTGTCACTAAACACAGCACTCTCCATATCTCACATTAAACCACCTCCTGGAGATCACAACTCCTATAATCATTGCTGCTAATAGTGTTCCCGTCTGTTTGATTACATGTCATTAACTAACTGCATGATTTTTTTACTATACATTTCTGCCATATGGACATCAACTTGAGATAGTCACCACTGATAAGCTATTACTAAATATAATGTGGAAACATTCATTTTCTGTGAAGCTGCTTTGCAATGATTTGCAGTGTGAAAAGTGCTATACAAATAAACTGAATTGAATTGAATCTGCTTACACACACAAATCTTTACTTGTGCATTGGTTTTGTAGATTTGGTGTGTGCGTCTGCTGTTTGAGCGTCAGCTTTCAGAAACTGTGTGACAAGGAAAGATTGTGTGTGTAAGCAGTTGAAAAAAACTGTAATGTTATATGATATGCAGGTAAACAAAAAAATATTTTTTAGTAAGTTTAAAATGTTTGTCTTTATTTTGAAATGACTTATTTGCAGTATAAGGCTGTGTGATTTGGCCACAAATTATATTTTGATTATTAAACTGCTGCTGGCCACTTACGAAAAATAAGTTTATTCAAGTTTGCTATTAGTATACTTCTTTTAATCTAAAAATAGGAAAGTATGCTTTTAGTTTACTTTTTATGTACTTCTCAGAAATATACTTAAAATGACATTTAATTATACTTGACTTATACAAGTATAAATTCCCCAGCTTTTGCTGCTAATCATTTATCACATTTATTTTATATGAATTCTATATATTATATCTTTAATGCATTATACATAAGCAATTAATTAGCTTTAATTCAAACAAATATAAATACATACATAAAAAATACAAGCTTTAGAATATATAATGCTTTAAACAGCTAGACATTTCTTTGAAGCTCTTTGTGAACCTTTATAACTAAAATAAATTGATTTGAGTTGATTCACTTGCATTAATTAAGTAAGGGTCCGTATCCACAAAACATTTCACCTCACCACTAAGAGTTCTCCTAAATAGCAGTACAAGTTTTCTCTTAAAATCTATTCACAAAGCTGCTGAGACAAACGTTTACTAAGGAATAGACAGAAGTCTTAAGCTCAGAGTAAGGGGGCGGGGCTGAGCTCGTTGCTATGGATGATGTCAGCGTGCTTATTAACGATGCACACAGTGATTGGCTGATAGTCTCTGTCAGAGATTTATTCATAGAAATACTGTAGAGCACGATTTTATCTTGCAATATTCAGATAAAGGTTTAAAGATAAAAATGTTAATTGGCACATTCAAATAAAGATTTTAAAATGCAGGCTAAGGGTCAATAATTAAACAAGTATATGTTCAGCTAATTGACAGGCTCTCACATGTGTGCTTTTCATAAACAATTAGTCACCTGCACAGACAGAGCCACCAGACAGAAAACAGACTTCGTGATTCCCGTCAGTGACCCTGAGCCTGTGCCATGTAATCACTGCATTAAGAGAAGAAGCTGAAGCAGAAGGGTGCAGTGTTTGTCTTACCTGCGTGTGTTACTGGCGTGACACGGGCACTTCCTGTCACACTTGAGACCGTACAGCCCCTCCGGACAGACGCGCCTCCTCGCAGCTCTCGCCGTGTATCCCGGCTCACACAGACACTCTCCGCTCACATGATAGCACTGGGCACCGTTCACACAGCTACACGCCTGTCTGCAGCCCACACCGTACGAGCCCACCGGACACTGATCCTGGCACCTGCCCACACACACACACACACACACACAAGCTCATGAGCTTCTGACTCACACAACAAATACAATCACTGCCTGTCTTCATTGTTTTGTTATATAGTAAGTGGTCAACAAATGTGTGTTTTTCCTTTAGATTTATTGTTACTTAACAGAAAGCAGCACATTATTATTATAATCCTGTCACAGCACGTTTGGGAGTTAAATGTTTGTAACTGTAGTTCTCTGACTTAGCTCCCTCTCGAGGGGTGTCTGAACAATGTGTCGTAACATGCCAATACAATTGGCTGGACATATGGAGATACAGTATAGCCATGACGTCCATAAATAGGTGCCAGAAATGCATGCCCAACAGCTTATCTGTCTTCAGAAGTCGTGTTTGCTGAGCATGTGTCGTCTACAAAAGCATTCCTGTGTGATTTCTTCAAATCAGGACGAGGAACTCAAATGTTTCACAGAAAACCATCCTAAATTTGATCTTGCGATCATCTCTCAAATATGCATATGTGTGATTCATAGAATGAACGTATGCACAGAAAACGCATGTACACCTCTCAGATCTGAAATCTATGAATGGTAAATGATCTTGAACTTGTAAGAAGTAATAGGCTTTGAACTTGTAAACGACTCCGAATTAATGTCATTAACATATAAAAGATCAGCAGTCATAGTCCAAATGCTTTTAATACAACGACATCTGCTTCATCATGGAAGACCTGCATGTCTGGGACTCAGACTGAACCCTCAAAAAAAGTGTACTTTTCCAAATCAGAGAGCACTTTTCTGGGGATAGTGTGGGATTCGACCATGACTCAGACACATCTGCCTTCTGCACGTGTGACTATGATTTTAAGGTCTTTGCACACTCCAAAATTCTCATCTGAAATTTTTGCACTGCCTGTGAAACTTTCGTCCGTCATAAAAAAAATCGGACCAGGTTCGATTTTCTGTGTCTTTGCATTTGTATCAAGCATTTTGATAGGAAAGGATTAATATAAAAAAATGGAAAACCACATACAAAAAATTTGGACTCAGTGTGCAAGGACCTTAAGACTGTCGAAAACTTCAGGCTAGGTCAGGAGCTCTCTGTTTTATAAATGCAGAGGCTTTTAGGTCTCATGGCAGCCAATGTTTTTCCCTTGTGTCTGTTCAACATGAGACCTCTTCAATTCTGGCTAGAAAGCAGAGTTACATGTTTAGATACCTATGTCTTATGTGTACATGCCCATGTTTGTTCATATATGTGTAGTAGGACATTTTGTTCCTTTGTCTCCACACATGACTGAATGACAAGAAAGCTTAACTTAACTTGGCTGACCAGCCCGTGGTCTTTGGGGGAATACTCACATGGCACATAAATTGCCTCAAGTTTCTAGTTCTTCTTTTCCCATCTGAGGGGCTACCACATGTTTTACACACAACACTTTGTTAGTCTCTTACATCAGTCACCAGTCGCGCCCCTCAGCAGATCCTGCTCTAGAAGTTGCTCTCTCTACGAGTACATTCGGCGGCATGCAAACCTGTTGTCAGACACCCTGTCGTGACAGACCCAGAGCTCACCTCTTACTAGTGGCTCAATTCTGGCCGGTTCACGTTTGGTTTGCGGACCTAATGTCTCTCCTGGAAGGCATCTCCTGAAAGATCTTGATCTGGAGAGATCTTCTTTCTCAAGTGCAGGGGATGATATTTCAGCCCCAGCTGGAGATCTGGAAGATTTGAGTCTGGCCTCTGAGGGACAGATTCTGGTCTTTGGCTGAGGACAATGAGACAATCCTCAGCTCTAGAGCTACTTTTACTAGGAAGCTATATGCCATGAAATCGCAACTTCATGAACACAGTTAATTGCCCAGGTGGTCCATTACTGGAGCTCCTTCATGAATGTTTCTCAGAGGGTTGGCTCCGGCTACTTTAAAAATCTATGTGGCTGCTATTTCTGCTATCCACACACCTTTGGAGAGAATCTGTGGGGAAACAGCCTTTAGTGACCTAGCCTTGGTCCTAGGAGCCCTAACAGAAACACCTGCTGAGCCCTTGGATGTTGAATGTCTTAAAGTGGCTCTGTTGCTAGCATTAGCATCACTTAAAAGAATACCAGAGGACACCCCAAAGTTGCCTTCTGCAGCTCCTCAGTCAGTCAGTCAGTCACTTTGCAGGCTTTCTTTAGGCCTCTTGACAAGCTACAGCAGGTAAGCCTTCATCTGCTATGTTCAGTGCATGCTTTGAGGGTCTATGTCCAGCACTCAGGCCACTGGCGTAGATCCTCTAGGCTCCAAATATGATATGATGGTTGCAATAGAAGTACTGCGGTCACTGAGCAGCGTATTTCGCACTGGATTACAGATGCTATTACTCTCTCCTATGAGGTGTGGTTTGGATTCGTCTCTCAGGTTTATGGCCTGTCTCTCAAAGCCCTTGCTAGGGGTGCACTCTAACAGGATGTTTGTGCTGCGACAGGACGGTCCTCTCCACACACATTGGTCAGATTCTACAGTCTGGATGCGGATTTGACCCCAGGATCTAGAGTTCTTCAGAGGAAATCCATTTACAGTCTGCCTCCAGCAAGTGTCTGTGTTTATTCACAGTCTTGTGGGCAGGCTTTCTGCCTTGAGCATGGCGACGTTGGAATTGTAGTTCCCATAGAGTCAACATCATGACCCAGAGCTCAGTTCCACTTGAAAGATAAAGTCCTAGCTTACGTATGTAACTGGCAATGCCTAAGAGTCTTCTTCAGACAAAGTTCAGTCTGTTTGGAGTGCATTTCTGACTTCTATTTATGGACTCAATGACGTGCTAGGGAACATCAGAACATCCATATGACCAGCCAGTTGGATTATTGTGTTTAGACACTAGCTCTTGCAGAAGTGTTCCCATAACATCAACCCCTCTACTGGATCTCCAGCAGAATGAAAAATATCAAATAAACAAAATTAAAAATAACATAGCCATTCATCAAAAGTGTTGAGATGAGATTGTGTGCCATCTATCGTCAAAGGAGAATTAAGGTTGAGGGGTGTCATCTTGCCCTGGGGGGCATCTTAGACCCAGTTTGTGCCTTTCAAAACATGTTGAAAATCAGTGACAAATATGACTAACGAGTAACAGCCTAAGCTAGCAAATAGCAAATATCATAGCACAAAGCATAAAACTGTTCTTTTTAGTTATTGAAGGTCATATTAAAATGTATTTAATCATTTCTTTTTGCTACTTTTTTTGGAAATGCCCTAATGCTTTAAGTTCAAAATCTCCATTCAGTGACTATCTTCCCAAACATTTATCACAAACCAGCATAATAGTCTCTGAATGCTCCCAGATGCAGGGAGAACTGAGTGATGTGGGAAAAATGTTAAATGACTTTTTGGGGGGAAAAAAGCTATGGAATCAATAAATGGCATCAAAAAATGATTTGAGAACATTTAAATTTATGTATTCTTGTAGAATTGTGTGTTTCACTTGTAAAATGCGATTCGTCATTCTTCACATAAGCAACATTAAAACTATGTAAAGAATGCACAGTAACAGCTGCTTTGTGTTGTCTGTGACTTTATCGTACAGACTGAGCTCATAATAAAACTTCTATCAGTCCCTAAGGAGCTGGATGCAGTGATAGAGGGAACTCAACGTGTCCTGAGGACACACTTATCACAGCCATTAGCAGAGAACCAGCAGCAGCACAGAAGAGAGACGCTGATTCAGATTACTTTTCTGTTCAGCATCCCACAAATATCCTCCTGCATACAGAGACTCACTCTCTTCAACTCTTAACCACTTAGTTAAACACACACACACACACACACACACACACACTGGTGGGCTCCTCCCTGTGGCTGTTAAGCGATTATTTTCCAGCCGGTAGGGTGTGGTGAAATCAGAGTAAACCGGAGGTAACACTGACGTCTGGTGAAGCCAAAGCTCTTATTAAGTCATAAAAATGCACTTGCGTTTCTATTTCTGCAGTTTAAATACATGCTGCTCAGTCGCTCCTACTTAATTACAGCTGCACATTCTGCTGCTGCCGGATGAAACACCAGGAGGAATGGCTGCATGACTTAAGGCCGGGACACCAAAGAACTAGCATGACAAAAGCCGACGGTGTTGTCGCCTCGCATCAGCAGCGTCGGACCAAAAAGCTGGGACAGTTTGTTTGCTGTGTTCCCCTGTCGGCACTCGTCGGGCTTTGTGTGAAAACATTTCTATAAGTTTGGATGCCCTGACCATGACAGGCAGTGGTTTGGAAGACACTCTCCTCTTCATGCTTCAGCTTTCCTTATCAGCCTGGGCTGCGTTTCCCAAAAGCTTATCATAGCTCCACTGGTGACAATGGGTCTACGTTGTACTTAAGCTTACAATGCTTTTGGAAAACGCAGCCCTGGTCTCCAGCTTTAATCCCGCGCTCCAGCGCACCTCCTCATGTCCACCAACGATACACTTCAGAGAACATCTGTGTGAGTTTGAGGTGTGTTTGAAGTGTAGGAACACCATCTAAACCATGGGTCTCAGATAATACAAAACCAGCTTCTCCATGCTCTTCATGATGCAAGAGCTCATTGCTACTGGTCTGCCAGCAGACACAATGTTTTCCAGAGCACTGAGACTGCCTCCAGCGCTGGAGCTCAGCTGATCAGCACAGACACTCACCTCTTTAGCTCCCTCCAAACCTGATCCTCTGTGAGGATTAGTCTAGACGGGGTTGTCTCAGCAGTGCCAGGCCTAAACCAGGAGGTCTTATTCAATTCAAAAACAAAGCTATCATGTGACTTAAGGATGCTTGAATATTGCGCACAAGTCATACAGATGTAAGTCAGGGTAGCACCATATTTCATTGCTGACAGGAGTGAACATGAGACTGTAAGGGACAGATGTACAGCCTGTTCAGTGGACTGTTCTGTTTAGCACCGTGTCAGCTGTTCAGCAGCACCTTTAGTGTAGAAAGTTGTGGCCACCATTCATATGTTCCCATGCTGTAAGGTGTTAGAGCATGCTGTCTCTTAGCACGGCATGTGTACTGACCTCTCCCCTGTGTATCCTGCACTACACACACACTGTCCGGTGGACGGAGAACAGCTTCCTCCATTATGACACTGACACTCCTGTGAGCAGTTCTTCCCGAAGCGTCCCACCGGACACGGCTGCCCGCACACTGTTCCCTGAAAACAACACCAACACACTTCTGTTACAACACAGTATTCTCTGATGCAAAGACAAACAATGTGTACAAATTAAACAAAACCTTTTAAAGGGGTCATGAACTGAGAAGCCAAAATTCCCTTGATCTTTTGACATATAAGAGGTCATTGTTCTATAAAAACATCCTGTAAGTTTCAGAACTCAAAACTTTCTCATTAGTCTAAAAACAGCTTATATTGAAGCCAGTCTGCCAAAACGACAGCTTGAGGAATGTTCTACTCTCTGATGTAATAGTGTGGATAAGCACCGTCTCCACAGAAGATCAACGCCTGCTTCTACATCGCTGTCTGTTTAGCCCCGCCCACCGATTCAACAACACTGCCTGTTTAGCCCCACCCACCAATTCAACATCACTGTATGTTTAGCTCCTCCCACCGATTCTACCACACCACCTGTTTAGCCCCGCCCACCGATTCCACATCACTGCCTGTTTAGCTCCTCCCACTGATTCGTGCCTGTAGTGTAAATAATGAGAGAAGCTAGTGCGCAGGTCAACCCAGAAACCAAACGATAAAGATGCTCTGAAGACAGCCTTCCTTCTGATCCCAACGTTAGGAAAGAGTGAATGAACTTTATTTTTAATGAAGATCCAGACGGCGTCAGTAAGAACTCATTCCTTTGTTCACTTCATTTTACTGCAGATTCATTTTTTAGTTTATTATTATTTATTTACAATTCGAGGTGGGATTTTCAGAAATACTGAAACAAACAGACGATGCTGTGCAACTTTCTTGGATCTGACAGTAATGTCGCAACACAAGTGTGAGTAGATGTCTTCATTATGTGATCACTATTGCTTTGTCTGTTAAACTGATCGTTTGATATGTGCTGAGTATTTATGTGTTTTTAACATATTGCTTTGTATCTTTTTTCTGTTTGTTTTGTATGTTGTCAAACATACACAACTATTAGCCAATCATAACAGTGAGTGTTTACTTCCGAGTCTACAATCCTCCACGCCTATTCAAACAGAGCCTATTACTTCTAAATTATTTTTTGTTTTTTATGTAAAAATCTTGATAACATGATAAGTGGACCTCAGAGAACAGTACAAAATAAAAAACAGAGGCAGTTCATGACCCCTTTAAAACAAATCCAAATAAAATAACAACACTGCAGATGCCCACACATGATGAATCAGAATTATTTATCACTTCCAGACTTGTGTTTTGCACAGACGTACCATCCAGCCGGCGGGGCAGGAGCATTCTCCGGTCACGTGATGACACACGCCGCCGTTCTGACAGGGACAGCGCTCCTCACACTGCCGGCCGTGTTTCCCCGGAGGACACAGCTCCTCGCAGCTGCAGCAGACAGCAAACACAGCGTCAGACTCAACCAACTCTATCGTTGTGGCCCCTCCCCCAAATATTACAGAAGTAAAAAAACTACTACTACCGGGGACAAAATAGAACTTTAATAAAATATGAAAGTAAATTTGCATCATGGTAACTCTGGGAGAAGAATTGTTGAATAAATTATGTTATCATTGTTTTCTTTGCACACAAAAAGTATTCTTGTAGTTTTGGACAAAAATGTGTTCCTGTGGCTCAGTGGTAAAGCATTGCATTAGCAGCGCAAAAGGTTGTGGGTTTGATTCCCAGGAATCACAAATACTGGTAAAAAAAAAAATGTATAGCCTGAATGCACTGTAAGTCGCTTTGAATAAAAGCGTCTGCTAAATGCATAAATGTAAATGTAATGGTTGAACCCCTGATGTCACATGGACTGTTCTACTGTTTCTGGACCTGGGAACGTTGCAGTTGCATTGCTGTCTATGCAGGGTCAGAGAGTGCTCAGATTTAATCAAAAATGTCTTAATTTGTGTTCTGAAAATGAATTTATGGGTGATCTTATGGGTTTGGAACAACATGAGGGTGAGTAGTCAATGACAGAATTTTCATTTTGGGGTGAACTATCCCTATAAAACCACGGTTCATTTTTGTAAGGTCTGTGGTGTCCACATGTTTTTGTTGAAGAAATTACAGAGGCTGTAGCATTTCTATCGCAAAAACATAAATTGTTTATTTTGTATTATATTATGTATTTTAACAGTGTTATTAAATGAAACCATATAATTATTATAGATTAACCAATCATTATTGCTTCATTGTTTTATATAATGCATTTTAAGTTGTTTTAAAGGCTGTTGTTCACTGAGGTCTGTTTCTATTACTGCAAAAAAAAAAAAAAAAAAAAAAAAAGATCTGAATACTTAAATGTAATACTTAATATGTAAATTTTTATTTGAAGTGAATAGTTCGTTGTAAATTTTTATTTGAAGTAACAAAACCATGGTTAATCCATGGCTACAAGAACCATGTTTTTTGGTTTTATTCATAGTAAAAACTTGGTTAGAATATTAAGGCAGATACATTGGTGGTGGTAAAATTATTACAGAGCTTAAAACACATTATTAATGTCAACAGCCCAAAAAGTTTCATATATGAACGTACCTGAAAATGATGCATGGGCTTCATCTTGGGCTTTTTTTGTGTTCATGTTCATGTGTTCAGAGTGTTCATGTTTATATTTCTATTTATGTATGTTACAGTTTTTTTCAACTACTTACACACATTTTCAAAACTTTACACACAAATCCAAGAGCTGCACACACATCTCTCATCTCTTGCACAATGAATGAACACATCTCAAAAGCAAACATTTGCAAACAGCTTTGCCATAATATTAAATCCTGATAGATTTGTGTGTTACATAGAGAACTGTGTGTTGTGTTTTGGAGAATGTGTTTTTTGTGTTTTGAAAATGGTTTTTTATTAGATGATTAGTGTGTGGTTTTGTAGATTTGGTGTGTGCTTCTGCTGTTTGAGTGTCAGCTTTCAGAAACTGTGTGACAAGGAAAGATCTAGTGTGTAAGCAGTTGAAAAAAACTTCAGTAATTTTGTGTGAAGGTTTTTTTTTTTTTGTAAGAATTTTGATTTAAGTCTGACATTCGTGTGTTACTTGTAATGGGTGATTACATTGAGCATGCAGGTGAACTCACAAGGCTCCCGTGTATCCTGGGCTGCACACACACTCTCCGGTGACGTGGTGGCACGTGGCGTTGTTCTGGCACAGGCACCTCTGCTGGCAGCCGTGTCCGTAGGTGGAGCGCTCGCAGAGGTCCTCGCAGCGCCAGCCGCGGTATCCGGCCGCACAGAGGCAGGCTCCGGTGATGGGGTTACACAGCGCCCCGTTCTGACACTGACAGCGGCTGCTGCAGTGCGGACCCCAGTGATCACCGTCACAGGCTGCACACACACACAGAGCTGCTGTTCACGTCACACACGACAGGACATCCTGCACCGCGGACTGTACACTATAGACTATACGTTTTTTGAGTAAAACATTCCAGGATTTTTCTCCATACAGTGGACTTCAATGGTGGCTAACGATTTTAAGGTCAAAAATGCAGTTTCAGTGCAACTTCAAGAGCTCTACACGATCCCAGCCGAGGAATGAGGGCCTTATCTAGCGAAACAATCTGTCATTTTCTGAAAAAAATAAAAAGAATAATTTATACATGTTTTTAACCACAAATGCTGGGCTTGCTCTAGCTCTGCGATGTGTTTCTTCACACATTACGTAATCCTGTTGGAAAGGTCACGCACAGTTAGTTCTTCGTCTTTGTACTTTGGTTAAAAACTCCATCTCATTTTCTCCTCCAACTTTAAAAAAAACTGTTGTTTTGGTAGAGGGCAATGGCTTTTTTGCATGTTGGCTTCATAAACACTGGGTTGGTACTATCCAATATCACCTACTAAAGACACACATGTGCATCGCAGAGCTGATGCTAGCCCAGCATTTGTGGTTAAAAAGTGTATAAATATAAAAAACTTTTTTTTTTTTCAGAAAATGGCTGCATTTTTGACCTTGAAATCGTTGGCCACTACTGAATTCCACTATATGGAGAAAAATTCTGGTAATGTGTACCTCAAAAAAAAACTCTTAATTTCTTTGCAACTTATGAAAGAAAGACATGAACCTCTTGGAAGGCATAGGGGTGAGTAAATTATCAGGATTTTTTATTATTCTGGAAGTGAATATCCTTTAAGCACAGTAATAGGTGAGTGTTCTGAGGTTAGTTTAGGTTCAAGTCTTTGGTTCAGTGTGAATGAAATGCTGCTTTAGTGTGTGTGTGTGTGTGTGTGTGAGAGAGAGAGAGCGAGAGATCAACACACAACATGATACTGTTTCCACACTGTAAAAGCAAAGCTACAAACACTGTTTCAGTGGAGTGGAGGTACAGGACACCAGGGTTCAGTGATTGTGTTCATTTTAACTGGAATAAGCAGTTCTTCTGTCAAGTAATGCAACTCATTAGTGTAACTGAGCTGTCAAGAGCATCTATTTTATGAAATGTTTAAGCTAATGTAGGGTGACCAAACATGCCATTTTTCCCAGGACACGTCCTGGCCAGGATTTATATATTGCCTAAAATATCCAGGTTTTGGCTTTGTTTGCGCTGCGCAGACCAATCGTTGTATGACAAAGTACCGTGATGACTTTGATGTCATACACCGGTCGGTCTGCTCAGTGCTGCTTCAAGTCCAACACTAATATGTACACGTATTTGCATCGCTTTGACCGTTCTCTGTAGGTCCCACCTTCTCACGCACCATGATTGGTCGATTACGTACAATGTCTGCATGTTATTGGTCAAACGATCATTACCTTCATTAAGTATGAAAACAAGAAACCAAAGCCAAAACTTGTATGGTTTAGGCAATATAGAAATCCTGGCCAGGACGTGCCCTGAGAAAATGGCACGTTTGGTCACATTAAAGCTAATGCAATGTATGACACCAAAATACAACACAACGTCACAGTGAACTTCCAATAACACATCATCTGGCACCACACAGATTATTACTGTACTGATGATAGACAGCAGATCATCAAAGCCTCAGATAACACCAGTGGAGCCAAGCTGGGATTTGTTCAGAAACAGAGGCTGATATTTGAATGACAATGTTATCATTGAAATTTTAATGCAGAAATTTTGCAGAAATTTGTATAACAGGATTAGTAAAAATAAAGAAAAAATATTTAAACTGAACTAAATATGTGTTTAACAATTAAGCTACTGACTGACTTAACTTACTGAAATGTATTTATAGACTTTACAGACAGTTTTGGGAAGGTTACTTTGGAAATGTAATCGGTTACAGATTACAAGTTACAGTATTTAAAATGTAATGAATGGTGTAACTATTTCAATTACTTTATTAAAGCAATGTAACTGATTATATTTGATTACTTTTTGATTGTTTCTACATTTCTAATGAATTTCACTTTGAGATTGTTCTGAGATTAAAGGGATACTCCACCCCAAAATGAACATTTTGTCAGATTGCACGTCTGATGGCAGATGGAGTATTCTGACGATGATTTTCATACTTTCCTGGACCTTGACACTGTTATTTATTTGGCAGTCTATGGGACAGTCTCAAGCCTCCCTGTTTTCATCCAAAATATCTTAAATTCTGTTCAGAAGACGAACAAAGCTTTTATGGGTTTGGAATGACATGAGGGTAAGTGATTAATGACAACATTTTCATTTTGGGGTGGAGTAACCCTTTAAATACATAAAAATCCTAACAAGATATAGTTTAATAGCTATGATACTGTTTTTGAAATCAAATCTTTGTATAGCTATGACAGGAAACACTGGCATCTAACAATGCCTGGGGAAAAAAACTGTTAATCTTAAAAATAAAGCATATACATAAACCCAAATAGGAAATAAAACAGTTATTAAATAAGCATGTGTCCTAAACTCCTGAAACATTGCTGTTTCTTATTTTAGAACAGTCACTGCAATTTATGAAAAATCAAATCTGTATGTGTGTGAAAATATTCAGATGTAACCCCCTTTGTAATCATTAACATTTTCATAAGTAACTGTAATTTAATTACACATTTTATAACAGATTACAGTTACATTTATTTAGTAATTAAATTACTGTTCGTAATTCCATTACATGTAACTAGTTACTCCCCAACCCTGTTTACAGGCCCCATGGGGTATTACGATATTAGTTGAGAGGTTTCTATTGACATGGACATGTATCCAAATGAATCAAATCAAGAATGGAACTGAATCATGAAATGAGTGTGAATACCCAACACAGAAGACTACAGAGAACGGTTCGGACTATTGAAAGGATTATTGGTGCTCCCCTACCTACCCTTCAAGAACTGTTTACATCCAGAGTGAGGAAAAGGGCTCAGAAAATCACTCTGGATCCCTCACATCCAAGTTACCCCATCTTTGAACTTTTGCCATCTGGCCGGCGCTTCAGAGCCGCAAATACCAGAACAGTCAGGCACAAGAACAGTTTCTTCCCCCAGGCAATCTACCTCATGAACAGTTAAATGTTCCCCACTTTGAGCAATAAAAATGTGCAATATCCTTATATTTATTTGTCACCCCTCCATCCTAGTACATCTCTGCATCTCACTCTATTCTAATCCATTGTCATCTATAGCACAACTGTTCATACAATGTATTTATTTGCTTTTTTTGTTGTTGTTGTCTCTGTGTACTGGAAGCTTATGTCACTTAAACAAATTCCTTGTATGCGTAAGCATACTTGGCAATAAAGCTCTTTCTGATTCTGATTCTGAACCCAGATTTTGGATATTGAGATACTGAGAAATGGTATCATTATGTTTCTACTTTCTCTTGTGCTTTTAAACATCTGTTATAAGTTGCAGTGTTGCACATTTTCTCCTAGGCTGCTTGCGACGCTGAACATAACATCTATCACTAGTTCAAACGAGAATCTGCCTGGTTATCAGCACTGAAGCGCTTTCGTCTGCATAGTCCCACAGCTGTGTGTTAGTGCTCTACTGCACCGTGTCAGGTGTATCAGGCAGGACTGGTGTGCTTCATACATCAAACTATCAACTCACTGTACTTTGACTTATACTGTGGCTGGGAAGTCCCAGGCTTTTAAGACTGTGTCATGTACAGAGTATCCTGAGGGTAATCTCAGACATCATTTGCACTGATCAGACCTTACCCTAATTCACCATGAAGCTTGAGACTGTGAATCAAGCGATTTTGACGTGAATATATTAGTGTTTTATCTTTTATATGTCGGACTGTGGGTTTTGATGTCTTCTGCATGACCGCGTTGAAATCTCAGTAAAGGTTCTTCAGGGTAAGTAAAGTAAAGAGCTAAAGTAAGCAGAGTGCTTTAGTGATCGCGAGCCGGTTCAGTGAGCAGACATGCAGGTCATCCACACTAACTCTATCCATCACCAGCTCACCAAATCCATGCCTGGACAGAACAGCGCAAACACACTGAGAACAAAGCTTCGGTCAGATGAGCAGACGAGCAGATCACAGCACACAGGTGACGTCTCCTAGATGATGAGACAGCGACAGCAACACACGCTAGATAGGAAACTGTGCACTGCTTTGGGTGCTTTATAAAGACATGGTCCTTTCAGAGGTATTTCAATGTGAAGGTGGTTTATGAGGACACTGTCTGTGCCCCCAGAATTCAAAAGGCTTTAAAAACATACTAAATGTTTTTTTTTGAGAATGTAAAAATGCAGAAAGTTTTTTGTAAGGGGTAGGTTTAGGTGTAGGGTTGGGGTAGGGCAACAGAAAATATGGTTTGTACAGTAGAAAAACCATTACATGTTTTCTACTGTGTGTCTGTGGAGAGTTTCATGGAGAGAGATGCATTACTATAATACGGTCAAACTGAACAACTGATTAGAATACCATTTTTATAATAAACAACAATAAGAAATTTGTAATGATATCATTACATTTCTACTAAATATAAACATTTAAACACTGGCTGTCATAAAATAATATATATATTGTCAACTCAATATCAAGCAGGACTGTAATATAGGCTCAGCACTGTAACAATAAGGTCTGTTTGAGCATGTTGTGTTATTGTGCTGCCCTTTCCTACATCTGACATCACATGAGCTCAGCCCTGAGGTCATTTCCTGTGTTTCTGGCCAATCAGTGCCTTCTCTTTGTTTTGCTCTCTGTGGATGAAGAAAAGGCTTTTTTTCCTTCAGCCTTAATTCAGCGCAGGGTGTTTTGTTGGCGTCCCGTGGCCTGGAAGGGCCAGATACAATGAGTCTTCAGATGAATTAAAGTCATATCACAGCTGACTGCAGCCATGCTGCAAAATCCTTCTCCATAAGCGTTTTATTAAAACAGGGATATAAAAATGTTGTGAGAGTCTAGAATACTGGTGGCAAAATATAGAGAAACGTTTTGTGTGTATTTTTAGATATACAGATTTTTATTGTTATAATGAACAGCATACTGAAATTACTCACGTTATTTGATGGACTGAACTATGTTTAATATGTAATGTTAAAAGTTTGTAAATGTTTGATTTTCATTGCAATAGGAGTTGATTTGCCTCATTCATTATGTGTTTTCAGTATCATAACCCTGTTATGCTGTGACGTTTCCTCCTCATCAGGTGATATCTGATATCACATTTAACAGAGTGATGTTACACAAGTCTTTCTGACCACATGGCTTTTACACTGGGGATTTTTAAAGGGATACTCCATCCCAAAATGAAAATTTTGTCATTAATCACTTACCCTCATGTCGTTCCAAACTCGTAAAAGCTTTGTTTGACTTTGGAACATAATTTAAGATATTTTGGATGAAAACAGTGAGGCTTGAGACTGTCTCATAGACTGCCAAATAAATAACAGTGTCAAGGTCCAGGAAAGAATGAAAATCATCGTCAGAATACTCCATCTGCGATCAGTGATTCAACCGTAACTTTATGAAGAGCCGAGAATACTTTCTGTACATGAAGAAAACAAAAATAACAACTTTATTCAACAATTCCTCTCCTCTGTGTCTCTCCAAATCAGCGTAGTGCCATTTTGACAAATCTGAGCTGGACACCGGCTTTTTGCGATTTTGTGATTTAGGCGCGCTGCACTGATGCGCTGTTGTCTTTCAAACCAAAGTGTAAATACACACAGGAAATGTATCCTTGTGGCGTGGCTGACACAGAAGAGCGTACGCAGCCGGTGTCCAGCTCAGATTCGCCAAAATGGCGCTACGATGATTTGGAGAGACACAGAGGAAAGGAATTGTTGAATAAAGTCGTTATTTTTGTTTTCTTTGTGTACAAAAAGTATTGATTTGTTGAAGAACAGATAAATATCATTGCACTTCAACATATTATTCTTATATAGTCTTGTGCTTATATTAAGAAAAAAATCGGTGATCTGTACAGATTTAAAGGGATTATCCATCCCAAAATGAAAATTTTGTACAAAAAGTATTCTCGTCTCTTCATAACGTTACGGTTGAATCACGGATGGCAGATGGAGTATTCTGACGATGATTTTCATACTTTCCTGGACCTTGACACTGTTATTTATTTGGCAGTCTATGGGACAGTCTCAAGCCTCCCTGTTTTCATCCAAAATATCTTAAATTGTGTTCTGAATGATGAATGAAGTTACGGTTTGGAACGACATGAGGGTAAGTGATTAATGACAAACTTTTCATTTTGGGATGGAGTATCCCTTTAAATCTGAATAGTTCACAGATTTTTTTCCTAGTATAAAGCACAAGACTATATGAGAATAATATGTGCAATGATATTTATCTGTTCTTCAACCCCAAAACATTCTGAATGCAACATGGCTATCACAAAACTCGTTCTGATAAAGAAATGTCATGGATTATGTGTGATTTATGAAGGCACATCAAAGGACGAGACCTATACCAGCCTTACAGGACATCTATCAGACTCGCTGCTCGAGGAAGGACCGCACTCAGCCTGCTCATCACCTGTTTGCCACACTGCCATCAGACAGACGCTTACGATCCATTCAATCACACACAACCAGACTGAAGAACAGCTTCTATCTTCAAGCCATCAGACTGCTAAACAACCAGCTATCCTCCATCTAAAACCAGAATACATGCTGCTCTTAAGTTTACTTTTATTGTACTTGCACTGCCACTTTTCATTTTCTTTCATGTAGCTCTGCGACACTCTACAATGACATTTTAGACACTGCTCTACCCCAATAATCTATATTAGTACCTCAGGAGTACTTATAACTCTTAACACTGTCTACCCTTACTGTATCTGTTACTGCCACTTATTTGTATTTACTGCTCTGTCTGCGTTTATTGTTCTTCCTTTGGTCACATAAGTCACTCAATATCTCAGTGCCTTCCTCGTACGTCTATATCTGTATATGTTCATTTTTCTATTCAATTTTTTTTTTATGTTTGGTCCTGTTATTGTCATTGTATGTCTGAGCCTCGTCACTAGCATTTCAATGGCCAGTTTTCCCCAGTGTTAACTATGCAAATGACAAATAAATGCCTCTTGACTCTTGATGTGTATCCAAAACTTACTTTATCAGGGTTGAAATAATCTATCACTTTACTGTTAGTATTGATAAGTAACTATAAATGCAAAATTGTTATACTGTAATCAAATATTGTAACAAAAATAACAATTATTGTCACTGTATATTTTTCTACCTGTTTTCTACATTTTTACACTGTTGAAAAGAGGTCACTTTTTAGGTTTGGGGATAGGCTTAAGGGATCTAAAATATATCTATAAAATGGTAAAAATGTAACAATATATTTATGATAGGAAAAGGAGAGTGGAGTGGGAAAGGATTCATAAATATTTTATGCTTCTACAGCTGTAAATGCATAATAGTGTTTACATTTTAGATTCACATTTCTCTTAATGTAATGATTTCTTCAAGACCCTTACACTAGATTTAATAACAATATTAAAGCACCACAGCATTTTAGATTTCACATTTCCAGATCTTTTGACATACTGTATAAGAGGTCATTGTACCATAAACTCAAAATATCCTTGTTAGTCCAAAAACAGATTTTAAACAGTTTTTTCCACATCCTCATCTTTATTAAATAATAGAGATGAATGCATCCGTCTAAGACTGTCTGCACAGACACAGATCAACACTCGATCTTGCAGTGAAACATGCTCTCTGCTGACCTTCTGAGGGATTTTAAACTTTGAGAAATGCCTGTTCATTTTCACTGAAGTGCCTGATCATGTCAGTAGATCATAATTATTTGTTCTTTACATTTCTCTGTGACTCTTTTGTGGACCAGTCACCACTTTTCAAACACACTTTTACTGAAAGATGTCGCAACACATAAGTAACCATGTTAATTCTAAAGCCCGATCTGTGGGAAATGATTGTTTTGATATGTTAGGACTCATGCAGTACGCTGGTAAATCAAGCCATTGAGTAAATCTGTGCTTCTCAGACCTATCCAGGAGCCTCAGCACTGCACATTTTCCCTCATGAGACATGCCCAATCCAGCTCTTTCTGTCTCTAGATGAGTTGATTCATGAAAGTATGACCATATTAGCCCGGTTCTGTCAACTCTGCACTGGCTCCCTATTAAACATTGTATAGATTTTAAAATCTTGCTAATCACTTATAAAGCCCTGAATGGTTTAGCACTTCAGTACATGAGTGAGATCTTATCGCATTATAGTCCTCCACGTCCACTGCGTTCTCAAAACTCTGGCCATTTGATAACACCTAGAATATCAAAGTCAACTGCGGGCGGCAGATCCTTCTCCTATTTAGATCCCAAACTCTAAAACAATCTACCTAACATTGTTCAGGAGGCAGAAACACTTAAATCTAGACTTAAGACCCATCTTTTTAACCTGGCTTACACATAACACACTAACA
>NC_056606.1:1284061-1286561 GCF_018340385.1 Cyprinus carpio | reverse complement strand
ATTTTTTCTGAAGATATTTTTTAAAACCCAGACTTTAAAGTTATGTCCCTCAGTCTGAACTCAACCCTGTCACACTAACCATTCTACGGCCGTAATACTTCAGTCTCCACACACAGACTGTGTGGCCATATTGAGTGAAAGACCTCAACCCCGTCACAAATATATATAGTTCATTGTTACGCACTTGTAAACTTGTGACAGAGATGAGTTATTTACTTCATTTATTAATCATTTTAATGACAACATATAAAACAGACATGGTTTCAGTAAATATAAACTTACCAAAATCATGACAACTGTTATTTTTGTTATAAACAGAATTTTTGATGTTTGTCCACTTAAACGTTGACAAGCATCATACATCAGAAGTTGCACCCACATCTGCAGCAGAAAGACAGTGCTGTCCATGCAGATAAAATACAGGGAAGATAATTCAGAAAAAGCATTTCTTGCTGATTATCATCTGACATGTTAAGGACTAAAACAATTAAATTGTAGTTTTAGTTAAACTTTTAAATTAAAAATGATTTAAAAAAAAAAAACCCTAGACATATAATTTGTGTATTTTTAGCTTCAGTCCTGTAAAAATGTGAAAATCATGATAACTTTTACATTTGCTATCATTAAATTGTTATGAGGGACATATGAGCAGTATAGGTAGAAGTTCTGTGGAAAATGCTTTTTAAACCAATCCCATTTTGTCCATTTCAGGGTTGAGAAAAAAGGTGTCTGAAACTGAAAAAACAAAACTAAACTAAAAATAATAAAAGGTCATTAATGCCTGAGGTGGAGAGGGTTTTTTTTATTTTTTTTTGGAGATTTGATATGTGCCTAATAATGTGGGCTATTTAGAAAATTAATCATATATAGTTGAAAAAATAATCCAAGTTGAAACGTTACCGAATCCCAGGAATGACCCGTATGTTAAACTGTAATTTATATCTGTGATGCGCAGCTGTATTTTCAGCATCATTACTCCAGTCTTCAGTGTCACATGATCTTCAGAAATCATTCTAATATGATGATTTGCTGCTCAAGAAACATTTCTGATTATTATCAATGTTGAAAACAGCTGTGCTGCACAATATTTTACTACCATCCAAACATTTGGGGCAAGAATTTAGTTTAAATAAATTTAAACTAAACTAACTCCGGTGGATTCGACGAACGGGGAGCCGGCGGGCTGGACTCCGCTTCATCCACAGTGAAAGGTGATCCGGTGATCCACAGTGCAAAGTTGATGTATTTCCTCAGTGACCAGCACGGATCAGCTCTAGGCATGACAAAGCCGATATCATCCTCTTTTAAAAGGCCAAACAAAGTAGTTTCTCTTTCACAATGAAACACACAGCTTCTCCACGACATGGTTGCGCAGCAACAACACTACAGCGAGGATAAAAGTTACGCCTTCTTTCTTTGCGTGAACATCTGGGCGGTGTTATGCAAATCTTCCCACATACTGACGTAGAGATGTGGGGGCGTGTTTAAAAGAGGCGTTTTAGGAGGGCATGGACGAGTGTTAACTTTTATAAAGAATATCTCTTTGGGTTTGAGACTTTAGTCTTTGTAACTTCACAGATCTTCTTTATGCACCAAGAGCTTGTAACACTCCAAAGAGAACTTGAAATCGCATCATATGACCTCTTTAAATTATGCCTTTTCAAGATCTTCAATACACTTAATTAGTTATATACACATTCAGATTAACATCTTGTCTTTTTAATGACATAACTAGTGAATATTTTCTTACATGTGTCTTTAGCTCTACTAAAAAGTATTTTCTTTAGCAAAATGACAACAAACAGCTGTATGTTTGCATTCCTAATGCTGGAATCTGCCGCTCTTACAGGAGATGCTCTGGCAGCGCTGACATGAACACTGCTAGAGCGTGATGTGGTGAGCACTGAGCATTTACCCGCAGTGACCAGAGCCTCGGCTGAGTGCGGCGTCTCCTCTGGAGCGAGCGGTCAGGGAGGTCAGAGAGGCTCCTGTAAAGCAGCACAGTTGAAGGGAACAGGTGTTCATCAGAGCAGTGCGCTCTTATGCTCCAGACACATGCCAGACGTGTGGGGAAACACTGTTGTGTCTACTACCAGATACACGTCTAGTGCCACTTAAAGAGCCCTCCAACACTCCAGAGAGAAATATAACATTACACTCTTAATCTGAGAGAGGAACAACGAAACTCACACACATTCATACAGTACACTGTGACTGTAAAGCACATGAGAGGCTGCAAATATGTGAACAGAACTGAACTATACTTAGTATGAAATAAATGTATTTCAAATATATTTCTTTTTTACTTCACTCATTGTTCATTTGCCAATTCTTTGTCATTTTTTGTGAAACTGGTCATTTCTGAATGGAACTTGTTTCAAAGTAAATTCTACACAGAGTTACTTGAAGTACTTTGTTCTTGATTCATCATTCGGTGAACAATATGTATCATATAAGGCATAATCCATGGCTAGCTGTGCATTACACAGTTTAATTCATG
>NC_056606.1:1274061-1279061 GCF_018340385.1 Cyprinus carpio | reverse complement strand
AAGCACCCATTTGATAAATGAGCCAGTAGTGAGAAATAATAAACTTTTAAGAAATATATATTTTTTGATAAACGAACCCAACACTGGTTATGTCCTTGCTGGAGTGTATGATGTGATTTGTGTCATGTGCAGGTGCATGGATCGCGTACAAACCAATAGGTGTCGGAATGGTATATGTTTATACTTTCATCCAACCACAAACAAATCAACTTCATCCGGATGGCGCGATTCATCTGGATAGTTTTTTTTTTGTTTTTTTTTTTTTTTATTTTTTTGTTGAATGATGACAAGCCGGAATGAAATTCAACAAGGCGAAATGAAATAGCAGTAATGAACCTATTTTTAAAAGAGTAAGGAGTAGAAAGTACAGATAATTGCGTGGAAAATGTAAGGAGTAGATTAAGCAAAGTCGGGCTGAAAAAAATACTACTCCATTAAAGTATAGATACCCAAAATTTCTACTTAAGTAAGGTAACAAAGTATTTGTGCTGGGTGCCACCTCTGTCCAAAGTGCACACACACGCAGACACACACCTTGGAGCAGTGGGCAGCTATATCCCAGCACCAGGGGAGCTGTTGGGGTTCAGTGCCTTGCTCCATGAGGCACCTCAGTCGTGGTGTGAGGGTGGGAAGGCGGCTGTTCATTCACTCCCTCCCACCTACAACTCCTGCCAGCACCAAGACTCGAACCTGCGACCTTCGGGTTACAAGTCCAACACTCTAACCATAAGGCCACAGCTGCCCCTCATATATGAGTTGCAATTCAATATTAATACTTTGTTTAACAAAAAAAATAAATAAATAAAAGATCACACCAAAATAATTTAAAATAAATGAACAATACTCTCATTTTCCTCTTCATAGAAATCACACTTCAAGTCAGTGTCGTTACAAAACTTTGCAATGACCTGTTTCACAGGATAAATACGATGAACAATCTTGTATGATACGTCTCTAATTAAGTTGGCTTGAGAAACTCCACAACTCTACAAACTCCAAACTCAGGTCAGACTTTCAGACTGTTCTGACTTGATGTGCTATATCTTTCAGACTATTGATTTGACTTTCCAGTTTTTCACAAAAATTAATAATCAAAAATCATAAAAACCCCATAGACTTACATTGCAGAGTCTCAAATTGAGTCAAGACTTCGGGTGGGCCATTAGTGCACAAGCCAAAAGAAATTCAAATCTAAAACTCCTGGCCCTAGACTCAATTAAACTACCATTCTATGTCTATCTATCTATCTATCTATCTATCTATCTACAGTATCTATTAGGGATGGGAAGATTAACCGATATGTATCGTCACAGCGGTCATGCTGGCGTGCCGATGCGGTGCATGGAGGTAGAGCAGCAGAAGGATGAATGAGAAATTTTGGAGGCTTAAATCGAGATGCATCGTTTTTTTTACTTGACGCATCGTTTTTTCTTGAAGGCATCGGTTTTTCTCCAGATACAGCTTATCCTTTTTAATACAGAATGTATTTCTTTATTTATTAACAAGTGTTGTCCAGCCTGTTTTTTTATGCATAATTTAATCGACCTACATAAAGTAGGCCTAAACAACGGACTTGCGGATGTGTGTACTGTACACTACAACTAAATGTATCAGCTGCGCCGTGGATGAAGCCAGTGATGCGCCCAAAGGTAGTTGTCAGGAAAGCTGCGAGGAGTAAACAAAACAAACATAATCGGACGCCTAGATAATTTATCCTCCACTGAATTTTAAATCTAAAGTTTGGGGAACACTATGGATTTTACAAAAAAGACGGACGACTTGACAAGACAGATGCAATTTGTAAAATGTGCCGCATCTGTAAAATACAACGGGCAGTACGACTAATCTGATATCTCACTTGAAGCCGGGCGCCCACGATTGGTTGTTGTGGAAGCGTCTGCCAGTGCCCCAGCATCCCCTGCCTCCAGCTCTGACTCACCTGTAGCTACCAGCTCCAAAAGTGGTGAGAAAAGTATTGAAAGTTTTTTCCATGCCCCGCTTGCTAACAGTTCCACGCGCTCTACGGCAATAACTGATGCTATTGCATTGTTCATCTGCAAAGATATTCAGCCCTATAGTGTCATGGAAAACGAAGGTTTTAAAAACCTCCTCCATGTCTTGGAGCCTCGTTATAAGATACCAAACCGAAAGCTATTCTCCGACAAACAGATTCCTGCCCTGTACGACAAGGTCAGAAGAGAGATAGAGGAGTCTCTGCACAAAGCCCAAAGTGTTGCTGTAACAGTGGACGGCTGGACATCGTGCGCTACAGCATCATATGTAACGGTCACAGCACACTACATAGATGACGGGTGGGTTCTCAAAAACCACGTTCTGCAGACCAGAGTGTTGAGCAAGGCTCACACAGGGAATAATCTAGCCGTTTTACTTTAGGATGTTTGCCGCGAGTGGAAGATTGAAGAGAAGAGCCCTGCGTTAGTCACAGATAATGCAAGAAACATGATCCTGGCTGGTGCTGGTGCCAAGATGGACCCACATGTGAGATGCATCGCCCACACATTGAACTTGGCATCTCAAAAAGCCTTTAAGGTGGACAGTGTCTCTGAGCTGGTGGTGAAAGTTAGGAAGCTTGTCTCCTTTTTCCACAAAAGCCCCAAGGCAACTGAAGTTCTGCGTGAAATACAGACCCAGTTACACCTGCCCAACCACAAGCTCATCCATGACGTTTCCACCAGATGGAACAGTACCCTCGACATGTTGGAGTGTTTCTGGGAGCAGCAGCCTGCTGTGCTGAACACCCTGCTGTCCAGGAAGATAAAGAGGCGTGAGGCTATGGCCAGTTTGACAGAAGATGACATGACACTGATCCCAGAGATCATCAAATTAATGTCACCTCTGAAACTGGCAACCACACTCCTCAGTGAGGAAAAAATCCCACCATCTCCATTATATCTCCAATCCAAGCCAAATTGCAGAGACAATTCCAATGAGATGAGAGTGATCTAGAGGTTATTTCCCATATGAAAGACAGATTCAGGCAGGACTTTGATGGCCGTTATACATATCTTGAAGGCACTCTCCACTGTGCCTCAGCACTTGACCCGCGTTTTAAAGACCTGGCTTTTCTGGATGACAGTGATGCCAAGGATATGGTATTCATGAAGATAACAACAGAGGTGGTACAGGTGAATGGAGAGGTAAGAACATTTAAAGTAAGATCGTTATTGCAGTTTAGAACTAATAATATATGAATATGCATTATTTTACATGTTTATGCATTTTTAAGGAAGAGGCCAGTGACACAGCAATGCCGAATGAAGACCAGGCAACAGGCACATTGGAAGAGGACCAGACAGCTGAAACAGAATGCGACAAAAGCCCTTCCAAAGAGGACAAGACAGGCTGGTTTAAATGGAGACAATGCCAAAAATGTACAGAAGTATGTAGTGAAGATGCAATATAGTCAAGTAATTTTCAGATTGTAAATGAAAGGAATATTTTTAGCACAATTGATGAGCCTCTCCACTGCCCTCTTCTGTAGATGATGCCCCTCCAAAGAAAAAGACTGCCATGGACCAGATGTTTGGAGATTTCCTGAGTGCAAGACCACCAGCAAAGACCTTCAGGGAGAAAGCTAAGGATGAAATCTTAAAATATAGAGAGAGGGACACTTTAGGTTTGGATGGGGATGTGTTGCAGTGGTGGAGACTGCAAGTAGATCTTCCACTACTATCAGCTTTAGCAAAGAGATATCTGTCCATCCCAGCAACAAGCGTACCAGCTGAAAGAGTTTTCAGCACAGCTGGAGACATAGTTACAGCTCAGCGTAGCTTGCTTCACCCTGATCATGTTGATCAGTTGATATTTCTGAAGAAAAACCTTTAACTGAAGGTGACTGACCAATGTGTACTATTCTAAAAGGCCACAAGGAGTCCTCCTGTTTGCTTTAAGGAATTTTATTTAATTTTAATTTAATTTTATTTTATTAGCCTGTTGTTTACAGTGACATTGATGTTTCAAAGTAAAAGCAGCATAACACTGCTAGTTCATGATGTTAAGTTTTGAATATTCAGTGTCAAAATATATCTTTGTAAAACTTATTTTCATAGTTGAAAAGTGAAATCACAATTCTTGTTGTGCAATGGTAAGCCTTCTTTCTGTTGAAAGAGTGCAAAGATTTTTTTTAGTATATATTGCGAATTTATACATTCTGTTTATCTTGGAAATACTTAAATAATATGTGCCATGTGTTCTAAAAATGGCCCTCTACCTTAAACCGACACTTTCGGGCCTCTGAGAGAAAAGCCAGTTTGTAAAAAAGTATTGGTTTTACTTGGTTAATAAATAATCAAACTAATTCAATGGCACGCGATCCTCTTTCTACATAACCACATAAACTTGATCCAAGTAGCTAGTGCTGAATTATCGCATCGTATCGTGATAAGGGTGTGAATCGCATTGTATTGCATCGCCAAATGCCACACATGTATCGTTAATATATCGGATCGGATACTTTGTATCGAGATGCGTATCGGATCGGCATTATACCTTAGATGCCCAACCCTAGTATCTATCTATCATCTATCTACAGTATCTATCTTCAAACTTTTTCTATCTATCTATCTATCTATCTATCTATCTATCTATCTATCTATCTATCTATCTTCAAACATTTTCTTGCTTTCTTCCTTTCTTTCTATCTATCGGTCTATCTATCTATCTATCTATCTATCTATCTATCTGTTTCAATCTATCTATCTATCTATCTATTTATCTATCTGACTGTTTCTATCTATCTATCTATCTAATCTATCTATCTGACTGTTTCTATCTATCTATCCTAGCAACAGAAACATGCTAGCAACATGCTAATCATGCTAGAAACATGCTAGTCACATGCTAATCATGCTAGAAACATGCTAACGTTTGCTTAATCATCTTTAGAAACATGTTAGCGACATGTTAACATATGCTATCATGCTAGAAACATCTTTAGCTTAACATGCAAAGTCGCATGCTAGTCATGCTAGAAACATCTT
>NC_056606.1:1268070-1272691 GCF_018340385.1 Cyprinus carpio | reverse complement strand
CATGTTAGATACCTTGCTAATAATGCTAAGTACATGCTAGTCACTTGCTAATCATGCTTTAACAACATGCTATTTTTTAATGGATGGACCTTTTATTTGCTTCTTTTGGACTGATGCATGCAACACTGAGTGCCATCAAACAGCTTGAAAGATCAATTTCTTTCTTTCTTTCTTTCTTTCTTTCTTTCTAATGAATCTTTCTTTCTAATCTATCATTCTTTTGAACTAATCTATCTATCATTCTATCTAACTAATCTATCTATCATTCTTTCTAACTAATATATCTTTCTTTGTTTCAACAAATCTATCAATCTAACTTTAAACTACTTTAAACTTTGAACTACTTTAAACTTCTAACTTCTTCAAACTTTCTGGTCAGGCTTTCTCAAGCCAACTTAAAGTTTGTCTCAACAAACTGTTTTTTCTAGTTTTATTTGTGATACAAAGATGTCTGGAGATCTTAAAGGTTTCTTTCCACTTGACGTCTTGAAATTGTGATCTCCAAAAACCAATGGCTAAAGGAACACAGGAATTTTTGATTATTGTTTTTTTTTTACTTTATTTTTTTTTTTTATTTATTTTTACCTTTCAGTTTAAGACCCAACTATATAATTTCTAATAATATTTCCTAGGATTCTGAGAAGGAATGGCATTAGTACTATGGCATTAATTACCATCATATACTCCTTAACAGGTATATAAAATGAAAATATTTCTAAAAACTCTGAATATGTAAGCATATGATCATTACTAATATTCCTTACTAATTAACTAAAAAAAAAAGAGATTTATTTCAGTGTGTAATGTATTTATTATTCAAAATTAAGCATTTGTGAGGGGGAAAATTGTGTTTATATATATGTCACGGTGAAATGGAGGACAGGAGGCAAATGCAAGTAAATGATGTTTATTGAAGGAAGGTTATGGTGAGTGGATCTTGGAGAGTGACCTGCAGGGACCTCGGCGGCAGCACAGAACAGGGTGAGTAGATATCTTGAGAGTGCGTTGGTGGAAATTGGTGATGGTGATAGATCCGTGGATGATGGCAGTAATCCAGAGAAGCCCAGAACAGGAAACAGAGCATAAAACTGGAGGCATGCTGGGCGGACAGACATGACGGTGAGGACCTGGAAACAGCGATCTGACAAGCAAGGAGAGCAGAAAGACAGGGCATTAAGTAGGCTGTTGGGAATGAGCTGCAGCTGCCACTGATCAGATGATCGTGGTAACACCCATGAAGCAATTAACATGGCGTAACATAAGACCCAGCAGGGAGGCCAGTTGCATTCATGAACCCGTGACAGTACCCACCTCTCCTAAGGACACCCTCCTGGCGTCCCCCAGAATCCCTTACCTATAGGATTGTAATCATCGATAAGAAGGTGATTAGGATGTCCCCTAGCAGGCACCCAACTTCTCTCCACTCGGACTAGCAGCCTTCCCAGTCCACCAGAGTACTATCCCGCGTCCCCTCAATCCTAGGTCAGAATCGATTGACCCGAATAAATGGTTCCCCCATCTCACAGTGGCTGGCCGACGGGGTAAGTAGTTAATAGGTGAGGCGGTTAAATCACAGAATGAAATTTGGAGCCTTTATTATAGAAACGAAAGGCAGGATGAATTCTCTCCTGTCATGCAGGAGAGGAGTTTGAAGCGGACTGCCACGGGCTAATGATCTTGGTGACAGGTAAAACAGGCCCAATAAATTTAGGGAGCCAATTTATTAGATGCACCGCGGAGAGGAAGGAATATTCTTAGTAGAAACCACTCTTTGACCCGCGGCGGTATCACGGAGGCCCTAGACCAGTGGCGATGGCTTTAGCTAGCAGTCTTGCAGCCCAGTTGGAGTAGAGTCTCGTGAGCTCTAGTCAAGTCGGCGGTGAACACCTCTGGACTGGCGCCGAGAAACCCAGGAGGGGGACAGCGACCCCGGTTCCAGACTAAGGAAAAACAGGGATGGCTAGTAACCTAAACTTTCATTCAAATGGAGATAGGCTACGTGAGCTGATATTGGTAAAGGTATTGTGGGTAGTACTCCACAAAGCAGACAGTGGTTGGCTCCAGGAGGGAAGGATTCTTGGAAACAAGACATTGTAACCCCCTTTCCAAATCTTGGTTGGCTCTCTCGGTTTGACCATTGCTCTGGGGATGAAACCCTGAGGACAGACACAGATAAAGCTCCCAGTAATCTACAAATTTCGCTTAAAATTTGGACACAGATTGGGGATCCCTATGGCCGAGGCCCGTCTGCTCAGGGAGGCCATGTAAGCAGAGGCGTGATCTACAATGGTCATAGCAGCTGTGCCACTGGCTGGGGGTAATTTGGGCAAAGGGAATAAAGTGATGGGCAGCCTTAGAGAGGCCAGGTCCACCGCGGTCAAACCTACCATGGTGCCCTGGGAGGCGGGAGAGTGATAATAAAATCTAGAAGCTGATGTGGGACCCAGAGGTCTCCCGAAGGGGACCGTAGCAGTTAAGGAAGTTACCCATCAGGGGGTGGATTGAGTGCCTGGTGGCACAAACCGAGCAAGAAGCCAAAACAAAACTGTGAATATGGCGAGCCATCAATGGCCACCAAAGTCGTTGTGACTAAAAACTTGAATACGGTTAACTCCTGGATGGCAAAGTCACATTAGAAGCAATGTCCCCCCACTGGATAACGTTGGACCCATTAATCCTCGGCACAAATAAGCGATTGGGGGGTGGGCACCCGAGTGAGGCGTTACCCCTTCTAAGGCTGTCTTGAACCTTGATTAGATCCTCTCCCATGTGAGGCGTGGAGACCACTAATGTCTCTGGAAGATTAATCGCGGCTTTCGGGAGTGGAAATGACACCGGACTGGTCAAAAAGCTGCGTTGACCTTATGAATCAGTTTAATGATTAGAACGCGCAACCAGGCGGTCTGGCGCATCAACCTCCACCGAATAGGCCGCGTGTGGGATCGTGGGCAATGACCACCTGAGCGTAGTTTAAATGGCTCTTGAGGATGGAAAATATCACGGTCAGGGCTGCGCACTGAACCACCTGAGCATGTAAGTTGCGGAAGTCAAGAGGCTGTCAGGGAGGTATGGCCTAGTTAGCTGAAGTACCGAATGAAACGCCATTTTTTGCGGGCTCTTGTGAGGAATCTGGAGTTGGCAATCCATCACAGCCTTAATCTACATTTGGAATCCATGTGCGCATTCCCTCGGACGGGAGATGCGATATGCCAAAAATGGAACTGACTGTGCATGAAACTTCGCATTTCTGCTCCGCCTTGACAAAAAGCCCATTCTCTAGCTACCTCTGAAGGCACTGCGTCTGAAGGCGTCGCGGCACATGTTCCTGGAGAGAAGAGAGAAAAAATCAATATGTCGTCCATCGGAAGTAGACATATATGAAACTGATCAATCATATCTCACAGCAGCGTCGGTTGGCCGGTGCCTGGAAGGCCCCAGCTGAAGGGTACATTGGATAGCCGAAGAGGCATGACCAAGATATTCAAAATGCCCCTGGGGGTATTAAGCGGTCTTCCATTCATCCCCCCTCCTGATGGAACCAAATGATAAGCATTCGGTAGTCCAGTTTTGTGAAAATCGATACTCCTTGCAACCGGCTTCAGAGCTGAAGACATCAAAGGCAAAGGATAAAGTATTCTTTATCGTGATTCAAACTCAGTCCGGTAATCCCAATACAAGAATTCGCGAGTGACATCAACTCCTTTCTCCCACAAAAAGAAATCCTGCCCGCTGGAAAGATAAGGGCGGATGAACTTCGGCAGAGAATCGAAAATATGTTTCTCCATAGCCTCCCACTTTCCGGGACCAGAAAGTGAATATACCCTTAGGCGGAGACATACCTGACCAGATCTATGGCACGATCGCAGGAACAGAATGTGGAGGAAGAGAAGCAGCCCTGGACTTCTTTCAGAGCCGCGCTTCCTTCAGGTGCGGCCGCCATGGGCATATTAGACAGTTCACCATCTCAGCCTGCAACAGAGAACAAGACATGGAGAAACAATTTTGGGCCGCCTTAACATGACTACAAGCTCCGAACAGGTAAATTCGGCCCCATTCATCCGGGGTTTGTTGGAGAGGCACGGGTGCCCCCCAACTAGCAGATGAAAAGGAGGAGAGTCAGTGATAAAGGAAATGCTGTGTGGTTGCCTGGCGTGATGAGTATCAAAGGTTGTAGTGGAGTGAGTCACTAAAGGTAGGGGCTATCCGCGTTGGCGCCCTGACGAAATCCTACGATCAAGCTATGGCGGTAGACCAGAAGAAAGGTTTTCTGTGAAGTGTCCCATCCAGAAAAATACCTTCAGCTCCAGAGTCCACTGTGAGCGCACTTTCAGCGAAGTCAGCTGCCATCTCAGTGTTACCGGGGAGGAGAGTGATAGATGAGGCTTTGTTCAGCGAGGAACTCCACCCGACAACAGCCTCAATCCTGCCAGCGGGCTTCCACCGGACATTGACTGTGAAGAAAATATGCGGGTTCACCACGTCTCAGCCATAATTCTCTTTTCTCACGCCTTTCTCTCTCACTCCCGGGAAAGTAGCAAATCCCACCTGCCTTGAGTTCGCCCTCTCTGGCGAATGACTGGCGTCACTTACCAGGAGTCAAAGGGAGATAAGCAATGCATGT
>NC_056606.1:1259303-1267565 GCF_018340385.1 Cyprinus carpio | reverse complement strand
TTTACCGGACAGGTGTGGCGTGATGTCCGGTTCCCCCCGCGCAGTAAGGCACAGGCCCAGGGACCTCCGCCTCTCCTTCTCCCCTCCCGGGAAAGCCGAGCTTCGCCCCTACCTGTAAGGGCTGCGTGATGCATTAGGAGGGCTTGCGGCGTCCCCATGCTGCTGGACTGCCGCGGCCAGTCTGGCTCACGATGTAGAACTGAGCTGGCTGCTCCTCTGCATCCCGGCGTCAGGGGCGCATCTACCATAGAATACAGTTCAACCGTAGTCTGTGATAGTGTCGTGAAGGTCCAGGGCGTAGATCTCCTTCTGGGCCAGCGGTGGGCCAGTCCATGCACGGGAACATGTCCCACTGCCTCCTTGTTCAATGACACTCCACCGCCAGGTTGAACCTTTCGATGGAATAGTCCGAGACGGATCTCTCGTGCTGACGTAGCTCAGCGAGCCTCCTGGCCACCTCCCGGCTGACGGCGATCAAAAGACCGATCTCATCTCGGCGGAGAGTGACTGAAGCGAGGCGCGGCATGGATCCTAGTTCTCCCACACGCTGTTCCCATAATGCCGCCCTCCAGTAGCTTGGGTTATCTGAATACACCTTGGCTCTCGTTGGTGAAGGTTCTGGGTTGGAGGGGAAAAGTGCATGTCTAGCCAGGTTAAAGAAAGCTCTACACAAAAGTTGGAGGCTCACCAGTAGGACTCGAATGAGGGAGACATGGTTTTCCGGCTGGGAGGGCTTCTGATGAGGTGTTGGAGGAGCAGGCGGTGTGGCTGACGCAGTGGGAACTTCATTAGTAACTGTAGTTGTTGTTGGGTGAGCTGGACCTGCGTCGCAAAGCCTGAACCATGCTGACCAGTGTCGTTAAGATTCCTCTCCAGGGTCCCATCCTCGAACACTGGTGCTGAGAAAATCTTCAAGAGCAGATGGTTGATTACTTCGCTGCCTCCATTGTTGTGGTCAGTCGTTCTGTCACGGTGAAATGTGGAGGACAGGGAGGCAAATGCAAGTAAATGATGTTTGTGAAGGAAGGTTATGGTGAGTGGATCTTGGAAGTGGCGCAGGGACCTCGGCTGACAGCACAGACAGGTGAGTAGATATCTTGAAGTCGTTGGTGGAGGTGGTGATGAATCAAGTGGATGATGGCAGTAATCCAGAGGCCGAACAGGAAACGAGCATAAAGCAGGAGCGGCTGAAGGGCGAACAGACATCGAACACGCGGGACCTCAAACAGCGATCTAACCCATCCAAAATTCAATACCACCTACTTTTTCAAACAATAATATTAGCTTATCTTTTATTTTAATGTTTATGTATTCACTTCGGTACATCCCAAGCCAAAACCCTTGTTAAAAACTTGGGTGTTTTGCTTGACAGCGAGCTGAAACTTGATAGTCAAGTAAATTCGTTGTTAAATCTTGTTTCTTTCATCTCCATCTGTTATGTGGGAGTGTTAACTTGTGTTTTGTTGCAGTTACTTAGTAGCTCACCTGCAATCAATAGGTTAACTGACGTCACCTGAAAGGAGCCATTTAAACACCAGGACGCATGCTTTCTCTCTCTCTGGTCCTACAGCCAGCTTGGCAGTAGCTGGGCTTGTTTTGTCACAGTCCCTTCTTTGTTCTCCTTTTTGTTATTTAATAAACCTTATTTTATTTGGTAAACTTGTTTTGTGTCCTTGATGTTGCTCCCCTAGAGCCAGGGTTGTAACAATCTTCTCTCTAAAATGAAACCTTTCCTCACTGTTCAAGACTATGAGAGAGTAAATCATGTTTTTATATCATCACGTTTAGATTACTGTAACTCCCTGTATTGTGGAATGAATACCACTACCTTGGCCCATCTCCAGTTGGTCCAAAATGCATCAGCAAGACTCTTAATGGGCCTATGTAAATTTACCCATATCACTCCTGTACAACCAGTTCATGTTAGATCTGCTGCTACTTTACAGGTTTAAAACACTACTTCTCCATCGCTTACAATGTCCCTTGATGTTCCATCTCTGTACTCAATTTTTGATGACAATTCTGGGTTTATTTCTTATATTTTGTTATATATGTTAAATGTGGATATGATTTTGGTTTTTAGCTGTGATTTTATTTATTTTGATATTCTATTGACTATTTATTTTATTTTGATGCTGTAAAGCACATTGTTCAGCTCCTGCTGTTGTAAATAAAATAAAGTTGAAAATTAGCACTAGCTATAAACTCTATATGCTGCACATCAGTTACAGGCTTTGTATTGTAACTGTGTTTGCTTGTATGGTCCCTGTTAAATAAACTTTAAATAAATAAATAAATAAATAAAATGGTGCTATATAAATAAATTAAACTTGAAACTTTTGAACGGATATCATTTTAAAAATAGTGTTAGATATTTCAAAATCAAGTAAATTTAGCCCACCTTGATTAAGTGGATTACAAAGTATTTTTTTTTTTTAATTCAAATAATGTTTATTTTTCCAAACATTTATCTCATTAATTATACTTTTTAATTAATTTTACTTGTAAACTAATCTGGATAAACCTTCTGATGTTGATAATAAAACGCTCCCGTATAAAGAAAGGTCTCTCATCAGCCAAATGTTACATTTCTTTTGAATTTTGTTCATTATTGGGGTATAATGAAGATTTATTCTTTATTCTTGCATATCGTAATTCCTAAATAAGTAATATAGTGTTTTATTGGAGTGCCACAAAATTCAGACAAGTTACAGGGTCTTTCTTTTAAAGCAAACAATTCACGTTTTATCATTTAGAGCTAACCCTGACACTAAATCTTTTAAAGCAAACAATTCACGTTTTAGAGTCGGACTCCCAATCGAAGGGTTGTGAGTTCGAGTCTCGGGCCGGCAGGAATTGTGGGTGGGGGGGAGTGAATGTACAGCGCTCTCTATCCACCCTCAATACCACGACTTAGGTGCCCTTGAGCAAGGCACTGGAACCCCAACTGCTCCCCGGGCGCCGCAGGATAAATGGCTGCCCACTGCTCCGGGTGTGTGTTCACAGTGTGTGTGTGTTCACTGCTCTGTGTGTGTGCCACTTCGGATGGGTTAAATGCAGAGCACAAATTCTGAGTATTGGGTCACCATACTTGGCTGAATGTCACGTCACTCTGACACTAAATAGAATTCATGAAGACACTCAAGAGTATCATCTGCTAACTGGGAACATTTAATCACATTATTGGCCAGCTGGACACCTTGAAACAGACTAATTTTAATATGAAGATACAATACTTGCATGACCAATAACAATAAGAGGATCTCCTTGTTTAACTCCTCTACCTACAGTATATTAAATCTAGGAGTGGTCCCGCAGGGTATAATGCTTGAACTGCACGGATAAAGCTGTTGCCAAAACCAAACAAATCAAGAACTTCGAATAAAAATGTGTGGTTTACAGAATCGAATGCTTTATAATAATCTATAAAGAAAGATGTAACTATCATCATTTAAAAGAATATTAATCGCTATTCAGTTCCTGAAATATTTTGTTCCACTGTGTGGCGCTTGCATGAATATTCATCAGGAGACCCCCATCGTGGGCGGGGCCTTCAAACAGTGGAACAGATATGATTAGCGTGAGCGCTTCAGATTGAGTTTTGTCTTATGGATTATTTCAAGCAGGTAATAAAGTTGAACGAAGTTAAGCTTAAACTACCCCTAGGACTGTTCACATTTTGTAAATAATAAATAGTTTCCGTTACATGTGTTTCTCAGTACTCTATATACCTGAACGATTACAAAACTGATCACTATTTAGATAGCATTGGAAGACAACTACAATAAAGGCATATTTCCCTGAATTTCTCCCAGATTACTTCTATTAGACATTCTATGACAGTAGTACTCTGTATTTAGAAATGTTTGTAGGTATATTTCATTTAAGGGTTGTCTTTAAATTATAGGCTGATAGCTCAAGACCACACAAGAACATGGAATTGCATGTTTGTGTGCTTATATGTTGCTCTACACTCAACTAAACATCATTTTAATACACAACCCTCATACTGTCTTTATCAAAGGTTATCATAAATGTTAAGCTTAAGTTACATTAGCTGTTGTATTCAGTGCTTTAAAATGTTGGCCAAATTAAGTGATAATAGCCATTTATCATTAAAAAATTGGCCTACCTCTTAGCTTAAGTTTTTTTTTTTTTTTTTTTTTTTGCTTTTATGTGTTGATTCTTATGTAACATTTTTGTAAACAATTGAACACTGTAAAAATCTATAGTCTGACGCAGATTCCACTCCACAATATATGTTTGATCATGCTCATTTCCCTAAATGGCTTAATTATTATAGATTATGAAAGTCAACAGTTCTGTTGTTTCTAGACTATTTGGGATGATCACATCCTGAGCAAATGGTGACCAATTATAGAATGGAAATGGGTGTGGGACACTGAGCAGGGGCGGAGCCAGGGGGCGGAGCCGGACAAAAGCTTGGCCACCCCACTCAAAACTGCCGGTTTTGTGCCCTTTTTTTTGACAAGAAATGCATTTATTAAGATACGGAACCACCATATATCTTCATGACCACATCAAACGGGAGAATTTTCAGACACACTTCAGCTTCACCTCAGCATCAGGCACGAGTCAAACGAGCGGAAAAGCTCCAGCAGCCAAATGAGCTTCAGAGGGACAACTGTGAACTGCGGTCTGATGAGATGTGTTAGACTATATGTCAGTAAAACACACTTTCCTGTCCCATCCGCCGTTTTACTGTGCTCACGGTGCACACTCTTCAACAGTGCACAGATATGTGGCACATGCAGTGCCACATTAAACCTTTGTGGGGCCCTGGGCAAAAATGCGATCAAACACTGTATAAAGATGCACACGATATACTCATGGAGGTGAAATAAAAAAACACGCAAGTCATAATCCTTAGGAGGCAAAAAATGATGTACATAAATTAAACAATACTATCGATTAATAATCTTACAAATCCAGTGAATCCCAGCAAATAAAATAAAATATCACTCACCACTAAAAGGGCTTCGTCCTGCTCTTCTTATAATGCGCTATAGAAGTTATAGACATTTTAAAAATGTATAACTTTTTTTCTCTATTAACAACATTAACTTGCAATAGTGAAATACATCTTCCCTCAGGTATTTGTATTTATTAAACACCTATAAACACAACAGCAGTTGACCATAGTGCTGTACAAATAAAATAAAAAAACAGTAAAAAGAATAACATCAGTAAACTCAAAAGAGAATTTAACATACAAAGTTTAAAAAGCCAACAAGAAAATGAGATTTCAATTTAGTTTTAAACTCATAGACAGAATTTGAAGCTTGCACAGACAAAGGAACAGGCCCGGTTCTTGACGGCTGTAGAAGGGCGGACTGGCAGATATTCTGGGTGGGCATGTTTTAGTCATCATATCATCACATAGTCTAGAAGTTATTTATACTGTACATATTGCTATATTAACTATATTATATGTACACTTTCATGGGCAGCCTAGAATATCATGCACTTTTTTCTTTATAGAATAGTAAAAAAAAAAGCCCTCTTTGTTCTCTTTCTCTGGATCGTTGTTTCTACAATGGTGACTCTTTTCAAATAACTTTTTTATTTAAACCAAACAAGGCCATAATGATGTCTAGAACACTGGAGGGTCCAAATGTTTTGAGGAAAATATAAAGACCAGAACACTATGGTTTTAGTATTTATTTAAAGAAACTTAATACATAAAGGATTTAAATGGATTTAGGGGAATAAATTAAAGGAAGAAAAAGAACAGTAAAAGAACAAGAATAAGAATTTTTTAAGAATTAAAATCTGAACTCTAAATAATAATTTTATTTTAAAATATGCACCCATTTGATTTCAGGTGTAGGCCTATAGTTGAACATGCAAAACATTGTTCGGGAGGCAGACACACTCTTGCAGTTTAAATCTAGATTAAAGACCCATCTCTTTAACCTGGCTTACACATAACATACTAATACACTTCTAATATCCAAATCCATTAAAGAATTGTTAGGCTGCATTAATTAGGTAAAACCGGAAACCGGGAACACTTCCCATAACACCCGATGTACTTGCTACATCGTTGAGAAGAATGGCATCTACGCTCATATTAGTCTGTTTCTTTCTTATTCCGAGGTCACCGTAGCCACCAGATCCAGTCTGTATCCAAGTCAGAGGGTCACTGCAGTCACCCGGGATCCAGTATGTATCCAGCCCAGATGGTGGATCAGACACCTAGAAAGGACCTCTACAGCCCTGAAAGACAGCGGAGACCACGGGACTAGAGACCCAGAGACAGATCCCCTGTAAAAAAGACCTGTCTCAGACGACCAAAAGGGACAAGACCACAGGAAACAGATGATTCTTCTGCACAATCTGACTTTGCTGCCAGCCTGGAATTGAACTGCTGGGTTTCGTCCGGTCAGAGGAGAAACTGGCCCCCGACTGAGAGTCTGGTTTCTCCCAAGGTTTTTTCTCCATTCTGTCACTGATGGGGTTTTGGGTTCCTTGCCGCTGTCGCCTCTGGCTCTTGCTTAGTTTGGGGACACTTCATTTACAGCGATATCGTTGACTAGATTGCAAATTATTGCACAGATACGATTTAAACTGAACTGAGCTGCATGACGACATCACTGAATTCAATGGATTGCAAATTATTGCACAGATATTGCATTATTGACACGGTTTTCCTAATTAATGTTGTTCAGTTGCTTTGACACAAACTTTTTTGTTAAAAGTACTATATAAATAAAGGTGACTTGACTTGACCAAAACAAAAAACAAAACAAAAAAAACATTAAACTGTCAGGTAATTTGAGTGGTAGGCTATGATATATATTCATGTAGCCTATTATGTTGCCTATTAAATTACAAATTAACTGTGATAGAGTGCAGGTGATTTCTCGTAGGTTTTTGTTTGTTTTTTTGCTTGTTGTGTTCTGCAACAGACTGAACCTCCACGTTGATTGAGTGTGTTTTGCGTTCAGCTAATAAAAGAAAAATGCTGCAATTTTCTGGTGTTATTATTATTAAAACATTTAATTTAAAAAAATATATATTATTGTTGGGGCAGTCTCCAGCTATATCTTAAACTTCTTAAAATACAGTCCACTTCAGATTGGTTTTAATCACTGCATTAAAAAAAAAAAAAAAAAACTAAATAAAAAAATAATGCAATCTTTATCTAATTCTGATTGGGTGAGCAAGACTGGCCCTGTCCCAAATGGAACACTTCATGTGCACTTTCGGTCTTGCGGACTTACAATGGCAGCCGTGTGCGCGTGTCCTTTAAGTCCACGAGACCATAGTGTGTAGAAGCACCTAACCCTGATTGTAAGCCTAAAACAGATATTTCCTGAAAAGTTATATCTCTATTCTGATTTTCTAGTACAACACATTTAATATTCACTACTAAGAGAATAAGAGAGTGAAAGATTTATTAACTATAATTTTCAATTAGCAGATATTAGCATGTTTACAGTTCTATTGTGGATGCTACTATAAGTCAAAGCTTGTGAAGTGATGTGTGGGTTGTTTGCTTTCATTTGTCTCATGGTTTTCATTATTTGGTTCACTGAATGGTTGTTATATTTGAAAGCACTGTATTCAATATTTTGAATCAATTTGTGTTGAGCTTCTTATTGTTTTAAACTTTCAGGGACATTCGTAACTCTCATAACTTTATAGATTGAACCTTTAGCTCAAATTGGCACCAAGAAAGCATTTATAAAAATGCTCTGGAATCAAAATGAACCTAGCGGTTGGAAAAGACCAGAAAAGACACCAGTTCATAACCATACACTTGATTTGATTAATTAAGTTATCATACTTTAATTCTTCTGCAGATGAATCTACAATGAGAGTTGCTGACCAGTTGTTCATTTTTTCATCTTCAGAAAGATCTTTCTTCCTCACCATATTTCATGAGAACTTCATTTGATTATAATGATGGAAAAACCTATGTAACATCATTGTTACTTCAATCAATAAGATGAGGTGAAACACTCAGGTGCACTGAAACCTCGTTTCTAGAACAATGGTCTTTATCACACAGAAAGGGGCATATGCGAGTAGGGCCGGAGCTATGTTCGCGCATACGCGCGCACGTGCCTAGAATTATCGACATGTGGTTGTGGAGTGATTCCTAGGGGCGTAGCAAGCTTTCAAAAGTGTGGGGGCATGGATAGTGTGGGGTTTGGTTTTTTATAACAATATAACAAAGATGCAATTACAGTGACAGAGGGGTTACAAAATGTAAACATAAACGATAGTAAAAAG
>NC_056606.1:1258904-1258979 GCF_018340385.1 Cyprinus carpio | reverse complement strand
GATTGTAATCTACGAGATTCTGTGTAATGTTTTCTGGTCCAATAAGTAATATCTCTGTCTTATCCAAATTTTATG
>NC_056606.1:1150825-1258612 GCF_018340385.1 Cyprinus carpio | reverse complement strand
AGTCTGGGAAAAAGGATCTAACTAATTAAAATGTGTACAAGTTATATGAAAACTAATACAAGTGGGTATTAATAAAAAATACTTACATATGTTTATCTCTGCTGGGTCAAACTTACGCTTACGTTCTTCTTTCTGAAGTAATCCCACATCTTATTCCTCTCAGCGGTCTTCTTGGGGTGATATGTGTTGTTCAGATTTTTTTTTGATGTGATAGACCTCTCAGATGGTCACCTACTGGTGGCTATCAGCTCATGAAGTATCCCCCCCCCACATCAGACACCAGTGGATATCTTTTTATAGCCTACCTGTGGGAAAAAATGGTTATACAGTTTCCTTACTTACCCTCAGAAGATATATCTTTTATGACTCTGACTGTCCTCATTAAACATCTCTGTAATCTAAGTGTGTAAATGTTTTAGATTTTATGATCTGTTGTGGTGTCTCACCAAGTGGGTCAGGCAACGTGGCAGCACAAGATGAAACTGTGTCCCTATCAGCTGCAGACATGCACTCTGCTTTAATGGCAGAGGAAGAGCTCCTGTCTCCATCTGCAAACATTTCTGCAGTCATATGTGCCCACAGTTACCTGCCCACCCACTTTGGTGGTCTTGTGGACAATGCCCTTGTCTACATTTCAGGGTTTGTTGTCAGAAAAATTCTGAAAAGCTGTCCTGTGAGGTGTGCCGTGGAAGCCTCGTCACAGCTGCTGTCCCCTCATCCTTTGACCAGAGCTACCACCTGCTTGAAATAAATTCAAATGATCAATCAACCTTGTTTCTTTATTAAAATATAAAATTCATTCATTTATACATTTATCAATATGCCATAGCCTAGCATATGTCTTTGTTGGAGCATAATACAAAGTCTTTTAGCATGAAAGCAGTATTTTTCAATGTGTGACAGCGTCCTGTATCATAACTTCATCTCTGCCGTCTGTAATAAACCAAACCGTGTGAAAATCTGGTAAAAATTCGAGGAGTTATGATTATTGTAGTTGGGGATACACCTTCCTCAGTAGAAATAAATGCAGGGGGGCGCATTGGGGACCCATCCAAGATGGCAGCCGCGCTGATAAGTCAGCTCCAATAGGCAGCGTCAGTCTATGAGGCGTCTGTATATTATGCTCAGAACACTTATGATAGTGTTCCCTATGCAGTGACATACAGAAAGCAGTTCTGTAGAATGCTGTAGTTATTTCTAATGCTGAATATAGTACTGAAGCGTGAAATCAGTGGAATCATACATGGAATAATAGATCATTCAGCTGTATGGGCTACATATCAAAATATTAGGGGCTTAAATGACATTATTGCTGCTGTGAATCCAGAGCCTGGGCGAATGAGCTTTTAGCATTCATCTCATGATGATCCGAATTTTCATTATTTTTTCAGTCTAGGATTTGTAGAGATTTAAATTTATATTTGTTTATCAGGTGCCAATCTTTGAATTTGAACAGTTTTAACACAGACATAACTGTTAGCATGCATTTGATGTGTGAGCTCGTTTGGCTCTCAACGAAGGCGGTAGCATTTTCTCTCCCTCTCCTCCCCGTTACCTTCCCTGCTTTGCTTCTCTCGTCTCATCTATTGTCTTTTACTTTGAGAGACTCTCTCTGCACTGCTCTCCAAACTGAAACTAAAATCATGTATTTGATCGAGTGGTCTCTCAACGCAATTGACACCATCTTCTCGACGAGAAGCTTGGGTTCGGGGGAACCTGACTGCCCTGCCAGAACGTTAGCAGCTGGCTACACGATGGACGTGTGGGAGAGGTGGTCATGTGTCATGTGTCTGGCGGCTCTTTCCATGGAGGATACTGAAGATATCTACCTATTCGGAACCATAATAACAGGTCTTCTGCTGATTGGATTAGGCTTTGCCCTGGTTTATCGAAGAATTCAGAAAACGGGAACAGCTGTCCAAAGCCTCACAGGGCTGCCCGTCATGATTGAAGCAGTGGGCAGAGCGGTCAGCACTGAGACTGAGACTATTAACCGCAATATGGATAACATCACGGAGAAGCTCACAGCTTTGCAAAGGCAATGGATCAATTTAGGACCAGAATGGACCAAGAGAGTAGTTGTGTAAATTGAAGACCAAACATTCGCAATCTTATCTTCTTTTGGCTCCCCTCAACCAGCACTGGCCTCAGCCAAGGCCGCTGTTGGAACAACAACAACTCCCCCGGAGGAGCACTGCAGCGAGACGCTCTTGCGTGCCTCCACCCACTCCACAGACACCTGCTGATTGTTGACTCTGTCTGGGACCTGATCAAGGTTGTCTCCATGGCAACTTGCTGTGTATCGCTATCACAATCCTGCGGACTGAGGAACCTAGATTTGATGCCAGGCGTGGTGGCTCTCCAGGCCTACATACAAGAACTTTTACATACATACACACACACATACACACATATATACAGATATGCATTCATCCCCCCACCCCCGATCCCTCGCCTTCGTCGCTTTGTACCGCCAGTGCGACCAGCGCCGAGAATGGCTGCTGGACCGGATGGCTTCTTGTCTGCGCTGGATTACCTCGACCCTCCCCTGTTGCAAAGTTGTGTGTTATGCTGTATTGATTATGTGCTTTTGTTGCCGAGGTGTTTTTCCTGTTCTCACACTGTACTCCCAAAGGAGCATAGTCTGGGGGTTATTTTTTCTCTCCTCCCCTCCCTCATGTTATGCTGTATTTGTTCCTCAATTCCCTGTCTTCCTGTCCTGTCTACCACCTTGTCATATTGTATGTATGTTGTGTATATGTATGTATGTATGGACAGGTTGATGGCTAATTTCGCTGGTACTTGTGACTAGTGACAATAAAGGGCTACTAAAGAAGGTCAGCTTTATCCTGAAATGTTAAAGTGACACACTGGGAAGTGCTAAATATAAGAAATGTACCAGCGGAAAATATTTCATCAGGTGGACAAAGAGTAAAACGCCCCCATGAACGTAAAAGCCCTTTCCTTCTCAAGCTGAAGGAAATGTAAATTAACACGCAAACAATCCTTTAAGCTGTGCTGCCATTCTTGATTGTACGAAGTATAGGACCCAGCAGAAGAAAGTCCATTACTCTTCAGCAATATTAAAGTAAAGGACATTTGAGTCATTTAACATTTAATTATTGCAGGTTTGCATCATATTCTGAGTTTTCACTTCACTGTTTGAGTAATCCGTGTTCACCTACAGTAGCCATCATGTCACAAAGGTCTTGTTGAGAGCATCCTCACTAGCGGTATCAGTGTGGTGTGGTAACACCCCCCCGGGCCGAGAGGAAGTCACTGCGACGAGTCATAAAAACCACAGAGAGGGTCATTGGTTCTAACCTCCCCTCCATGGACACAATATATACTCTACGGTGCAGGAGGAACACTAAGAGCATTCTCAGGGATAAACATCACCCAGCTTATACTCTGTTCAAGGATACAGTCTGAGACATCGCAGGCCTGTGAGTATTCCTGCTCACAAGACCTGATGGTATAATAGCTACTGGACCAGGACATTAAGGAGGGATCCTCGTCCACCATTGACTTTGAACAGCTAACATGTTACCCTACATTCCCATTTCTATGGACACTTAAAACAAAGGTGCTAAATTATTACAGTTTTATTTTAAGTGTAATATTATTCTATTTTTAATACAGTTTGTGTATGTGTATGCATGTTTATGCTTGATTTGAATTCCAATGTACTTGTACTGAAATGTTCTTGGGCAGATGGCAATAAAACTAAAACTAAACTATGTTCACATGGCGCACACACCAGTCAATGAATGGGAAAACAAAGTAACTTGCATTACTTATTTGAAAAAGTAACTCCGATATTTTCTAGTAAATTAAAAAAATAATGCGTTACTTTACCAGTTACTTGGAAAAGGTAATCTGATTACTGTAACCCGTGTTATTTGTAATGCGTTACCCCAACATTGTTTATGGATGTGTTTGTATTCCTTCAGATTGTCCACATCACAGATGAAGCACTAGAATACACCTGTAGTATATTCAACCATGTGCAAGAGTGAACCTGATCAGAGAAGATACCATTAATCCCAAAACTTAAGAGACTGCTTTTTAATTTGAGCATGGACTGAAACTTAGTTCAAGAATGTTCATTAATTCAGCTCAAAAGCAAAAACAAACTGAAAAAAAGCCAACCACAGACATATTTGAGAGCAAGATGACACGCACCAAAAGCTGAGCTTGACTTTTACACATTAAGCACGTACTGCTTTTATTGTACAATTCACCTTTAACAAACGTTTAGAGCATCTCCGATGACTAAAACACAAGCTGTATTCTTTTGAAATAAGTGAATGTATATTTTCTTGCTGCAAAAAACTTTCCATGAATGCAGTAATGTATCAAAAGCTTGCAAAATATCCAAACAGAAATATCACAATTTATCAACAACATTTTAACCAGGCAAGGATTTCTGTAGAAGATCTGTACAAGCTTTGGCTGCTGTTTACAGTCTTTCAACAACCAGCAGAGAGCTTAAAGTGCTATCCGTCAGGACCCACCCACTGTTGTCTTTCATCTTTAGTTTAGTCAATCAGAGCTGTACAACTAGAAGGGGCCGTGCAGCACGAAACGGCACGCATGCTCAGGCGTTAGAAAACCTCGAGGTCGGTTGAGTTGTACACGACAGGGTTGTCCTCTGTGCCCAGCGCAGCCTCTGGCGGGCCCTCGGGGGCAGACTCCGGCGGGGCCTCCTCCAGAGAGCCCAGGGCCTCTTCAGTGTCACTGGCAAACGTTTCTCGCGAGACGTCGTCATCCTCCTCGAGGTTGAGCGTGTTGATGGCCTGCTTCATCTTCTTTGCTACTATTCGCGTCCGTCGCTTCTTAGCTGCTCTTTTGTTGTTGTATTCTTTCTGGTTCTCCTCATGAAAGATCTCCTGTACGAAGAAAACATGCAAAGAAACATTTCTGAGATCTGAATGTATTGAGGAGGAGGTAAACATGCAAATAAACGGCAGTGTCAGCTTCAGACAGCAGGCCTTTCGAGACGGTGTGAGACCGGGAGTTTGAGCAGAGCCGCTAAACCACAGTGAGGCGATAAGCTCCGCCCAACAAACCCTTAACCCCACCCACCACTGATCTCTTTAGGAGCTTTCGACGGAGGAACACTTTTATATACTGCTTAATACAGCGCCATCTTTTCAAGAATAAAGTTCAACATAATCATATACTACTTAAACACTAATAAAGTGGGGGTATATGTGCTTTTATCAGTGTTGTATGATAAACGTGACTCAATACAACAGTGCAACTACAGTAAAAAACCTTTTACCGTCCTAAAATCACAGATTTCTGGCCATTATTGGAATGGAAAAGGTTAGAATAAACCCGAAACACACGTGATGGTTGTCATGCAGTGAATCTGGCCAATCGTGAAACAGTTGTGTCGTCATCAGCGCTCTGCAGTCGCTCTGGACAGTCAGCCGGCAGCTCTCGAAACACTCTTGCGGTACTTTGATGTGACGTGGCGTCGTCGCTGTCTCAAGTTGGACAAAATTTCTAACTGCTTCAAGTCAGATTGGGATCGGTCTGCTCAGTGCTGCATGAAGTTGAACGCACCTATTAATCCGACAAGCTCCGCCCAACAAAAGTTAAACCCCACCCACCACTGATCTCATTAAAGGGGACCTATTATGCAAAATTCACTTTCACATGTTGTTTGGACATCAATGTGTGTTGGCAGTGTGTGTACACAACCACCCTATAATGATAAAAACCCACTCACTCTTTTTTTTTTTTAAATCCCAGTGTAATAAGCAGTGTCTCCCAACTACCTGTTTTCAGCATTGCTGCTAATGTGACGTCACATTAGCCACAGGCCCCGCCCACAAAAGTTGACAGACACTGCTGTTATAACTTAGAACCGCCCGATCGAGTTCACAGCGAGTTGTCATTGCTGCACTGACGAGAAGAGAATGTCTCCCAAGCGTTTTAGGTGTATGGATCCACACAGCTCTCTCCATTTACTCCCGAAATCTGAGCCGCTGAAGACGAGGGGGTTAATTTTGTTTTTGAAGAAAATGCTCCCTCAACTCTACCGAAATTCGTATATGTCTGCGCAAATCATTTTACACCGGACTGCTTTGTGAATGAGGGTCAGTATACAGCAGGTTTTGTACAAAAGCTGCTCCTGAAGGATGGAGCAGTGCCAGCTGTTTGTGATCCAGCTACACCTCCAGAAGAAGCATCACGCGTTAGTTTTCCAAATGGTCTTCTGAAAGAGCTTCTTGGCTCTCTGTAAGGCTAATGTTGCTAAAGCTACCATTGTCTGTCTGTTTTCACTGATGCTGCCTTCACGTGCTACCAGAATGATTGTGAAAAGGAAAGTGGGAACTAAAATTGCACATGAAAGCAATGTGAAGTCGATCAATGACTATTGGGTCTTATAAAGTTTGTAGGGCACCATGAGTTATTTTTTATCACGCCGTGCTCCCGTCTGTTTTTTTCATGATGTGAATTTTTTTTTTTTTTGGTTATTTTGAGTTAAAACTTCACATACACACTCTGGGGACATCAGAGACTTATTTTACATCTTGTGAAAGGGGCATAACAGGTCCCATTTAAGCAGCAACAAACGTTTAACCCCAAACACCAGTGATCTCAATAGGTGCGTTTGACTTCATGTGGCGCTGCGCAGACCGATCGGCGGCTGACTTGAAGCAGTGCATGTCGGTTACACATTTTGTCAGATTTGAGACGGCGCCGATGCCACATCACTGTCACGTGTGTCATCAAAGTACCGCAAAAGTGTTTCGAGAGCAGCCGGCTGGCGCAGTTTCTCCGGAGCGACTGCAGGAGCGCTGATGACGACACAGCTGTTTCACGATCGGCCAGATTCACCGCATGACAACCATCACGTGTGATTCTAACATCTTCAATTCCAATACTGCTCACAAATCTGTGTTTTCAGAACAGTAAAAGCTTTTTTACTCTAGTCGCAATGTTATATTGAGTCACGTTAGTGTCCAACTTGACATCTCCACTTTCAATTCCACCCCCGACTGCAAGTGGCTACTCTCGCGATCGGTCTGCGCAGCGCTAAGCTGGTAAGCTCCACCCAACAAATGCTTAACCCCACCCACCACTGATCTCATTAAACCGATAAGCTCCGCCCAACAAATGCTTAACCCCACCCACCACTGATCTCATTAAAGCGATAAGCTCTGCAGTAATTTTATTGTGAGGCAGCTCTGCGGATTAAGTGTTCTTGAAGACTTGAGGACATGTTTACATTTACATTTAGTCATTTAGCAGACGCTTTTATCCAAAGCGACTTACAAATGAGGACAATGGAAGCAATCAAAATCAACAAAAGAGCAATGATATATAAGTGCTATAATAAGTCTCAGTTAGCCTAAACGCAGTATACGTAGCAAGGGCTTTTAAATAATATAATAAATAAAAAGAAAACAGATAGAATAGAAAAAGAATAGAGCAAGCTAGTGAGAGAGGTCTTTTTTTATAATTGTATAATAAATGAAAAGAAAACAGATAGAATACAAAAAGATTAGAAAGGTAGTGTTAGTTTTTTTTAAGAATATATTTAGAATAGAGAGTGCTAGAGTTAGAGGGTCAAATAAAGATGGAAGAGATGTGTTTTAAGCATATTATTGGAGTTGGCTAAGGACTCAGCTGCTGGGATTGAGAGCTCATTCCACCAGGAGGGAACATTTAATTTAAAAGTCCGTAAAAGTGACTTTGTGCTTCTTTGGGATGAACAATCAAGCGATGTTCACTTGCAGAACGCAAGCTTCTAGAGGCACATAAGTCTGAAGTAATGAATTTAGGTAAAGGGGTGCAGAGCCAGTGGTGGTTTTGTATGCAAACATCAATGCCTTGAATTTTTATGCGAGCAGCTATTGGTAGTCAGTGCGTGGTGATAAATAGAGGTGTGACGTGTATTCTTTTCGTCTCATTAAAAATTAATCTTGCTGCCGCAGTATGGATTAATTGTAGAGGTTTGATAGAACTGGCTGGAAGACCTGCCAAGAGAGCACTGCAATAGTCCAGCCTGGACAGAACAAGAGCTTGAACAAGGAGTTGTGCAGCATGTTCTGAAAGAAAGGGCCTGATCTTCTTGATGTTCAAACACATTCAACATGTTGAGAAAAGAACAGAAAGACGTGTTGATGAAAACCCATGAGTGTTGACGCACCTTCACCTGTCCATCAGAGATGCTGGGTGTGTTCTTCAGTAAGTTCAGATACACTCCACCCGGTGTCCGTCTCCTGCTGCCATCCTGCAGGAAAGACAAACAAACAAATATGCTATGCTATTCATTTTTGTAAAAACACCAATAACAGCAAAACTTGTTTTAATGATGTTGATCTCTATGAAGAATTTCAGTCAGGTTTCAGGCCCCATCATAGCACAGAAACTGCACTTGTTAAAATTACAAATGACTTGCTTCTTGCGTCAGACCAAGGCTGCATCTCATTGCTAGTTTTACTTGATCTTAGTGCTGCGTTCGACACCATAGATCACGACATACTCATAGATAGATTACAAAACTATACAGGTATCCAAGGGCAGGCTTTAAGATGGTTTAGATCCTACCTGTCCAATCGCTACCACTTTGTTTATTTAAATGGGGATTCATCTCATTTATCACCACTAAAATATGGAGTGCCACAAGGATCTGTCCTAGGTCCTCTGCTATTTTCAGTATACATGTTGCCCCTTGGTAATATCATTAGAAAATACGGGATTTCGTTTCCACTGTTATGCTGATGATACTCAACTATATATCTCAACAAGACCAGATGAAACTTCTAAACTATCTAAGCTAACAGAGTGTGTTAAAAATGTAAAAGATTGGATGACCAATAATTTTTCTCCAATTAAATTCAGATAAGACAGAGATATTACTTATTGGACCAAAAAACAGTACACAGAATCTCGTAGATTACAATTTGCAATTAGACGGCTGTACTGTTACTTCCTCTACCATCAAAAATCTGGGTGTTATATTAGACAGTAACTTGTCTTTTGAAAATCATATTTCCCATGTTACAAAAACAGCATTTTTCCATCTTCGAAACATTGCCAAACTACGAAACATGTTACCTGTTTCTGATGCAGAAAAGCTAGTTCATGCGTTCATGACCTCTAGACTGGACTATTGTAAAGCACTGCTAGGTGGTTGCCCCGCATCTTCAATAAACAAGCTACAGGTAGTCCAAAATGCAGCGGCTAGAGTCCTTACCAGGTCAAGGTAATATGTCAAAAAAAAATATGTTTTTATTTCTCTGATTTTGCTGTCTATTAAGTTCCATATCAGTTACAAAATATTATTACTTACTTATAATGCCCTTAATGGTTTAGCTCCTGCTTACCTAACTAGTCTTCTACCACGCTACAACCCATCACGCTCCCTAAGGTCACAAAACACTGGACTTTTGATAGTACCTAGGATAGCAAAGTCCACTAAAGGAGGTAGAGCTTTTTCACATTTGGCTCCCAAACTCTGGAATAGCCTTCCTGATAATGTTCGGGGTTCAGACACACTTCCTCTGTTTAAATCTAGATTAAAAACACACCTCTTTGGCCAAGCATTCAAATAATGCTCCTCATAATTTTGGACTGCAGTTATATCTGATCAAATGCACATTATTATTCTTTAACTTGGGTTAAACTAATTAATTTTACTTGGCTGGAACAGCAGCTACACTAATTATGTCTCTATTTGTTTCTCTGTTTTGTAACTAGGATTTACACAAGCTTCAGTCTGGATCCAGAACACCTGAGAGGAGATGATGCCAACCCCTCAGAGGACCTCAGATGATGCTAACCCAGAGACAACATACAGAACTACCACATTTTGCCATAAGTTTGATTGCATAATTGCTGTTAATAGTGTTCATCATCTGTTTACGTCTTTCATTGATTTTTCCGAACATTTCTGCCGTATGCACATGAACTGACAGTCACCACTGATACGCTACTACTAAATATTGTAGAAACTTAATTTAATGTAAAGTTGCTTTGCAATGATTTGTATCGTAAAAAGCGCTATACAAATAAACTTGAATTGAATTGAATAATTGATGTGCAATGATTGTTTTGACTGTTTTGATATGCAAGGCATCATGCACAGTCAGCCCTTCTTCCGCCGGCACATTCTATCAGAATCAACGTTCCTGTGGATAAAATGATCATAATCCTTTATGGACGATTCCACTGGGCTGGTTTTGGTTGCCTATTACTGTTATTATTTTATTTTATTTTTTTAAGTTATGTAATATTATACATAATATATTCAGTTTCTCACACAGTGTGATCACTTCACAAGATATTGTCAGGAGCCCCAAGTATCTATTTATTAGTAATGTATCAAGCTGCTGTTGTAGTGATGGCAAACTTTAATCACGGTGATATTTCCATCTAGTGTGAACTGTCCCTCCATTTGTGTGTCTACAAATATATTTTGCAGAATAATGATCAAATGTTATGATTAAATAGTAAGCATATGTTAAAAGCAGAATATTATGGCTCTCTCTATGCACACATTAGTGTGTTTATTTATTATTTTTGACAAACGGAACCAGCTCTGAAAAGCCAATCCTCAGTTCCAAACTCTTTCGTATGTCCTGAAATCTGGATGGGTTTGTGAGGTAGTTGTGGCCATACCACGGTGTAGAGACCTCCAGTCTGTTCAATGGTTGCCGTCTCTGACAGCAGCTCGATGGCTTTCTTCTTTCCTATCACTCGCACCACTCGCTCTATCAGATCCTTCTTCGGCTCCATGAGTCTTTAACAGAGCAAACAAAGGCAGCATGATATAACAGCTGTGCAGGAACTCAAGATCATTTCACACAACAACCTCCAGTTACTGTAGAAGAGATATATATAGATATATATATATATATGGGATCTACTGGTTTGTAATGTTTTTAAAGAACTCTCTTATACTCATCAAGGCTGATTTGATTTTTTTTTTTACTGTAATTTATTTCTGTGATGTGCAGCTGTATTTTCAGCATCATTACAGCATCATTACTCTTCAGTGTCACATGATCTTCAGAAATCATTCTAATATGATGATTTGCTGCTCAATAAACATTTCTGATTATTATTAATGTTAAAAACAGTTTTGCTTCTTTTCTTTTTTTTGAACCCGTGATCCTTTTTTTTCTTTTAAAGAATCTTTGATGAAAAGTAGTAAAAGTAGTAAAAAAAGATGAATTTATTCATTTTGTCAAAATGTAAATCTTTAAAGTACAGCCTTGAGCGTGAGAGACGCACACACACTACACACACACACATCTGTTCACTTTTTAAAATGAGGAACATAAAAATGGCATTCGTTTTTTATTTCATATCTTTCCTGCCTAGAGTATTTCACACAACATAGCATACATACACATTATATATACATCGGGGGTGTTGAATTAATCGTTGCATCGCGATGCAGCCGTGGATGATTCTACACTGATGCAGTAATAGACCATAATCAATTATAGTCTATGACATCATTCTGGTCACACAGGTATTAAAAATGCACACTCTATTTTTAACTCTGAGCTTGGGTTTTCCTCACATATAACACGTGTGTGCTAGAGTAGAGCAGGCTTCACTGTGAGACACGTGTCCTTGAGATGTGCTTCATTCCTGCTGTTTGGAGAGCAGGACGTGTTAGATGCACTGACAGACTCACACCTGAGCTTCGTGTCTGCTGGTCCTGAAGCTGCGGTTAAATGCACTTTCATGATATGATATTGATGTAAACACAGTGAGTAATGTTTTCAGAGCAGGACAAAATATCTGAAGTGTGGAAATAGATCTGTGCATTAGTGTGAATGCAGACTGTTAAAGCTGCCAGTGTCTGTGATCTCATCAGTAATAATCAAACAGCAATAATGCTGAGGAAAAAGAAGAACCCATAACTATGATTGTCTGTAAACTCTCGATACTGAACGTGCTTTTTGTTTATCACTTGTAATTGTCTTTACCTCCCTTTATTACTTTATATCTGCTTGCATGTTGTGAAGCTATATTCACTTTTAATTCTTATCCTTCATTCAGAACATGTGTGTTTTTCCTGACCTGTGAGCGATCTCATCCACCACTCTCTCGTCAGAGTCGTCCTCTCTGAGCTGGTACCGGCCCCTCAGGTCCATCTCGGCCCGCGGGCCCAGCCTCTCCTTAGCAGGCCGCTTCCTCTTCAGACAGCTCTTCTGCTGCATGTAGCCCTCCAGCTCCCCGTCCAGCGCGCTCCTCAAGCCCTCCTGCTCCTCCTCGCGCTCCTTCTCCATCATCTTGCGGGCCAGCACGTAGTTATAGGTCTCGCTCTGGCGACTGCTCATGCTGACGCTGCCCTCCATCCCCATGATGCCCAGCTCAGCGGCCACAGACTCCTGGCTCTGCTCCTGCACCACGGAGCCCCAGATGTTGTTGACCCTGCGTCCGGAGGGAGCGCTGGAGCTGCGGAGCCGCTTCTGTCTCCAGGGCACGGCCTCGTCTTCAGACGCAGAGCCGCTGTCGCTGGAGTCTGTGTTCTTCAGGCTGCGGTATCCAGAGACGGACGCAGAGCTCAGAGACGGACCTGTCCTCTGAAAATATGACACCTGCAACAGCGAGGATCAAAACTGATGATTTTCTCCATGAATAACTGACCGAATGTACAGAACACTAGTGTCTTCAGCAGACAGAAACAGTCTGAAGTCAGTTATCTCTATCCTCTGCTGCAGTGTGTCTGAAGGAAACATCAGTTAATGTTATTAATACAGTGAGGTGTTTGTGCTGCACACAGAGATGTGATCTGATCATCATCAGTCTGTCTGGAGTCACATGAAAAAACAGAACAAACTGAGACAGACTCAATCCAGAAGAACTGTGTCTCCGAGACGCTTCAAGAGACCCCCTGCGAAGCTGCAGAGCTGGTGAAGTTTGAGGCACTTATGTAAAAAATGCTGTAAAATTAGGATGCTGTCAAAAATAAATTTTGGTTTCAATTATTTTTTTCAATAATAAGATTTTTTTTTTTTTTTCTCATTTAACTTCTATGAACTGAATAAAATCATCATGGTAGAGCTACGGCTGTGCAAAAAATCGTATGTGATTTTCATGCGCATCTCATCAGTAAAGACGCTCCTGTGATTAGTAGTATATCTCCAGCACGTGCGTTCAGATCAGGGTTGCCAGGTTTACACAACAAATCCTGCCCAGTTGCTTCTCAAAACTAGCCCAATCGCGTTTCCAGGAGGTTCCCCGATAAAAAATTGCATCCCGGGGTTAAAATATACATTTTATGGCAGGGTTGCCTTGGTAAAAAACACATTTTAGGGGCTAAATATCACGTTATTGGTATTGGGGTGAGCATGAAGAACAACCGCAGACTTGGCAACACCGGTTCAGGTGGAGCGGCATTTACTGCACAGAGCCATAGTCCACCGACAAGCTACACAAAATAGATTTTAAAATCGCAGGCGATTCTTTGTCGATTAACTTCTATGAACTGAATGAAATCATCATTTGGGGGAGCATGCTCTGTGTTTAAAGCAGAGTTTCTCAGGAGCTTCGCAGGAAGGTTCCTTGAAGAGTCTCTGAGACACAGTTCTTCTGGATTGAGTCTGTCTCAGTTTGTTCTGTTTCTTCATGTGACTCCAGACACACTGATGATGATCAGATCACATCTCTGAGTGCAGCACAAACACCCTACTGCAGTATTAACATTAACTGATGTTTCCTTCAGACGGTTTCTGTCTGCTTTAGACACTAGTGTTCTGACTCTTTCAGCCAGCGCTGTGTGTGTTGCTGGCAACAAAATAAAAACAAGAGGCCTTTACAAGATGAAGACAGTTTGTTTACGAGCAGGACCGTGTTACTGAAGCGGTTTATACACGCAGCACGAGTCACTGGAGATCCGAGCAGCCACACACTATCACTATCTCTCTCACACACACACACCTGTACTCGCTCCTCCTGGTCTGACTCCAGCTCTCCGTCCTCCAGCTCCGCCATTCTATCTTCATCGCCCGCCATTTCTCACAGCCGGATGTGACGCGCACATATTTACTGCCGCGTCCGCGTCCATATGAGGGCGCTCACAGGACGAGTGCAGAATGAATGGAGGTCAATGGCGGTATACCCCTCAAAATCCACTTTTCTCAGGATATAATTTTTTTTGTCCAGTAATTTGAATGTTGTATTCGAAAGGAGATGCAAAGAAATTACACATTGCTGGGTGTTAGATATTTTAGAGCCACTTATTTGCTTTAAAAAGTCTTTTAACATGTCAATGACGTCATCCGTTATACGTTCATTAGCAGAATGCTAGCGTGTTATGGGCAACAACAACTCAACCTGTAAGAAATCGAAAGGACATAAGTACTCGTTCATTCAACTTTCGACCTATAACCCATGTTGAACTTGCAAAACCTACAATCAGATCTGAGATTTCTCAACGGCAATCGGGTGAAAGGGACTAATTTAGCCGTCTAGCCCCATAGACTCCCATTCATTTTGCACTCATGGCGATCGCCCCCAGTGGAACTCTGGTGGAACTGCAACCAAAGTTCGGTACAATAGGACTTAATAGAGAGTGGAAAGGCTCTCCGTAGATGGGCTCTGGCCGCGTCAGCGACGAGGGCCACTCTGATTGGGCGCGTCCTCTTCTTCTGCTGCTTCAGTCCTGTTGTTCTGGCGGGTTCACTAACCTCCCATTCCACTACACCCTTCTTAATCCCGCTTTTCCTGATTCTCCCATTATGTTTTTCCTCTGTTCTTCATATTGTCTGCAAACAATAAGCACGTGTTCCATAGTTTCATAAACATGACAATAATCGCAAAAACAAAGACCGCTGCCGCACTAGAATCTATAGTGTACTGCTCAGAGGACTGCGTGCTGTTCTTCAGAAACATCATCACTCTCTCAGTCTCCAGACGAGGCTCTTTCTTTCAGATACTGACACTTTAATGTTTATTTTCTTCTGTCCTTCGTCGGTTTTGGTGTTTTACAGTAGTGCTGCGGTCTAATGCTTCCAGTCTCAGCCCTTCTTCTGAAATGAATCAAATATTTCTTCCTCTCTCATTATTCACACACTCTAGCATATGTTTTACTGTATACTCTACCAGACCGGTTTCTCACATCTCATGCCTTTATTTAGGTTTAATGTCCAGTCCTCAGTCTTTTCCTACACTAGACGGATATTTCAGATACACCTCGTGACATGAAGACCTTTATTAACTGTGTTTGGAACGGACTCTGTTGTGCCTCGCTTTATTGTGTCGTCTAATATTTGGGACATTATTTCTGGGACACTTTGATAGGCATTATTTGTCTCGTGGTCTTATTCTTTCCCAGTTCTGCTGTTCTCTCTCTGTACTGAGACACTAATGGAAGAGCTGCCCACTGTTCTCTTCTATTCCTGAGCTTTCACCTTTATTAAGGCACACTGATGTTGTTTCTATCACTGCCTCTTATGATGATCATTAAATCCCCACACCACTTCACGTTACTACAGGTGTGTCCCTATATCTCAGGACCTCTAGTCCTTTACATGCATGAGTGGTTCCCCAAACTGGCAGTGCAGTACATGACAACCATCTGTGCATGGTTTAAGTTATGTGATTCACTTACAACAAAACAAAACAAAAGATTTGCTTTGGTCTCCAGCATCTTTTTTTCTAGCACTGTATAATGAAATTGGGTGAGCTCAGTGCTCAGACTGAGATGTCCTTTGAGGGAGCTTGATGACGTGGCAGCCTCACTAGTGTGCATCTTCAAGCTGAGAAGCACTATCAAGTCCCAGCTGTGCTTTGAATGCAGCTGTTCAAAGGCATGCGTGTGAAAGTGTGCATGTGCTTTGAATGCAGCTGTTCAAAGGCATGCGTGTGAATGTGTGGGTTTGTTGTTAAATAAGATAAAGCACGCATCTATTATAACTACATGATGTCTGTTGCGATGTTTAAGGTTTGGTAGTTTAGTAAGTTATAGCATCCCATTTTTTTAAATGGCTTATTATCATTTCTTAAGAGACAAATGTATTGTTTTTTGTGTATGAACAAATAGTACTTTATCATTTATATCATTTTCCTTTAACCATTTTCTTACATTTTCCTTTAAATGTAAGTTTTAAGTTTTATTAGCTTGCACACAAAGCTAATCTCAAAGTCAAACCATTAAAACACACAACATTTGCGAATAGCCTTAATACCTTCTACTCCAGATTTGACATCACTGATTATTCAGCCGTCCTGCAATACTTAACGCTCTCCCACTACCGACACTCCTCCCTTTACAGAGGTGGATGTTCGACAGGCTGAGTAGGTGTAAAACAAGGCCATGGGGCCGGACGGCATCCCTGCCATTTGTTACTGTTCTGTATTTCCATAATGGGTACGTACAGCACGGTACTGATTAAGAAACCCCGTCCATCAGTGTCCCTACAGACCAGTTTGCTCTCACCACCCATAGCAAGCAATTTGAAAAACGATTCTGATCTTGTCAACCTGTCAAAAAGACAAAAGCCTAGTAAAGCCAAACGGAGGATGCTGTTGGTATTCCCTCCTACCATTACGTCTGATCGTCTATTTTAAAAAACTACGTAATCAACGTTGTCATTGCATCCATTGTTCACAGTTTCTTCCCAGGAGGCATTTGTATGGCACCGGACCCTCAGGCTGTGTCCCTCTCTCCCTTTCTTTACACACTGGTAATGGACATATTAACACATTACTGCAGTCCTCAACATTACCTAGTTCTGCTTACCACGGTAAATACACTGGTGCACAGACAAATCTATGACTGGACAACATCGGATCTCCAGATGGCAACAATAGAACAGGTTGAGAAATTCAAATATTGTCACCCTTTTTGTGTACTATCACATAAAGGGACACATAAACGCTCCAACAGCGTCTTATTCTACGAAAATTAAGTTCCCTTTACATTGCCCCTTTCCTTTATTAACCATTCTGTTTCTTACCAGTGGGTTTTTACACCATGCTGTCAGTTTTCATAGCTTTAAATACACTCCCCTTTAAGAACTTGACAGAGCAATAGCTTGCACACACGCAAGCACCCCCCTCAACTAATCTCAAGATACAGGACCCTAACATTCAAAAAAGGTTTGTACCATCTTAATTTCCCAGGCATTTACACAAATATTTACATTGTACATGTATGTAATATGTGTTTTTTTTTTTTTTTTTTTTTTTTTTTTTTTTGCCAGTTGCATCTGTATATAATATGTGAGAACAAAGAGAATGGACAATAATTTATCTATCTATCTATCTCAAAAAAAATTAAACCCAGTTTATATTAATTTACAAATAAATGCATCATAAATTATGTAGAGAATGTTATTTTAATAAATTAAATATTTTTAAAGATGGGCTTAACTGGTACTGTGCCACAAAACACACAAGCTAACCTTGAATGAAAAAAAAAACATACAATATTTTAATGTGGGCACAATCAAAATGACTATGATGTATAGTCCACAGTATATTTAAGTTCCATGCATGTTTTTGTAAACATTTTTAAAGGAAAACATTGTCTTTTTTCACCATTACTCACTGTGGGGAGCCCACTTTATGTTTTTCAGTAAGGAATCCCTCTAATTACAAACTTTGATCAATTTTCTGAGTGAAAGTGTTTAATAACAGTTCTTTGTGTGCTTTTACCTTACTAACCTTTTTACCTTAACTTACTTATTACACAGAGGCCTGCAAATCACAAACTGTTTAGCACCATTAACAGATGCCTGCCAATGTGTATCATTTGTTTTCAGCGAGAAAATGACAAAAACAAAACTACAACACCTGTCCAAAACTCATAGAGGCATGTTGCCTTTACCATGAGGGCACAGTAAGAAACTTGTCTGTATGAGCCAAACAGTCTGGAGTGGACAGAAAGTGTTTGAGGGAGAGAGTGAAGGCCAGGATCGGAGCTGAATGTTATGAGCGCTGGCAAACATTAGTGAAATGATTCTGTTTAAATATTTCGCTCTCACTGAATAAATATAACAATGTTTTACTTCTTTAAAATCAATAAATGTTAATATTTTTGTGAATCAGTCATGATGTGGGCTTAGATGTGCTGAAGTACTGATTGATCATATGCACGATTACGTCCTGGTTTTAGATTAGCCAGCTCAGTCATTTCCAGTCAACTGTACTGCTGTACTGAGCGCCCTTTTCTCTACATAATACATTCACAATCTGAAGAAAAGTTTTGTTTGTCTAAGATGACCAAACGTCCACGTATACCATTTCCATTAATCATGAATTAATCCAGAACCTGTTAAATCGTGCCACGAGTCATTGGAGACGGAATGAGTCTTCTGACGAGCCGATGTCAAAATAGAGCTGTGCATTACGTGATTCAGACCAACAAAACTACAGGATAAAACTTAAACAATGTAGTAATTAAATTAAATCTAAACATTGACGTGAATTTAAATTGTATTTATGTACAAGTCAAGTCAAGTCATCTTTATTTATATAGCGCTTTAAACAAAAAAGATTACGTCAAAGCAACTGAACAACATTAATTAGGAAAACAGTGTTTCAATAATGCAACATGACAGTTTAAAGCAGTTCATCATTGAATTCAGTGATGTCATCATGCAGCTCAGTTCAGTTTAAAAGTTATCTGTGCAATATCTATGAGAAAACACCTGACCTTCAGTTTAAATAGTATCTGTGCACACTTACTCTAATAATTTTATTAACTTTTCCTCAGAACACAGTATTTAAACTCTATATTTATGAGTTCTACTAAATGAGACATGTTTGTGCACTGGGGTATTGATAAAATGCGATATCTGTGTCCCTGCAGCACAGAAGCAGTCATCAGTAGCACAGGGATATTTGTAGCAATAGACAACAATACATTGTATGGGTCACAATTATACATTTCTCTTTTATGACAAAAATCATTAGGATTATTCATTAGGATATTAAGTGAAGATATTTTGTTAATTTCCCACATTAAAACTTAATTTTTGATTAGTAATATGCATTGCTAAGAACTTAATTTGGACAACTTTAAAGATGATTTTCTCAATATTTAGATTTTTTTGCACCCTCAGATTCCAGATTTTCAAATAGTTGTATCTCAGACAAATATTGTCATCTTAACAAACCACACATCAATGGAGAGATTATTTATTTATATTTTTTTTGATGATAAGATTGCATGTTTTTTAATAGTGGTTTCGTGTATTTGAAGGGGGTGAGTCGCTCGCTGACCAATCAGAAGCGCCGTACGCACGTGACCGCGGACGGCATGCGCGTGTCTCTCGGCCGCGTGCGTCAGTTGTTCACCATGCAGCGCGTGCTGACGCAGAACGTGGCACGGCTCTTAGCTCTGAGCTTGAGGACTAAACTGTCGCCGAGTGTCAGAGCCGCGGCGGTAAACATGTCGACGCTGCTCGTTAACCGTCCGCAGTACAGCTGGCTGAGAGAGCTGGGCCTCGGAGAGGACAACGACGGCGTGTATAACGGCTGCTGGGGCGGCCAGGGACAGGTAAGAGGATCACAGGCGCGCGCTAAATATAGCAGCCCGCGGAGACACACACACCGCTGCTTCTCTTGTGTTAGTGTATACACTTGTGGCTCCGAGTAAAGTTCACAGCGCTAGTTAAGGCTGCTGGTTAAAGTTTGTTAACCTGCTTCCTCACTCATGACTTCTGGACAGCTATAGTGTTTATTTTTTTTTCTGTATAAGGTGCATATTGTTACATGTATCTTGGGTACTTCACGATCCGATTCCGATTCTGATTCTGGGAGTCCCGATCCGATTCCACAACGATTCTTGATCTACACCCCCCCCCCCCCCCCCCAATTAATTCTTCTGCTGTGCAAATACATCTTTACAACTTTACATCTTAAACAAAATTCCAGTTATATGCTTTTTGTTTATAGTTGGAATCTCTGTATGTCAGTACTTCCATCTTAAAAATAGGGGTGTGAATCTTCACTGGTTTCACAATACAATTCAATTATGATTATCATTATCAAGTCAATATCACAATGCGTCACATTCTCAGTTTTCAGTATTACTGCACATGGCTACATTTTCATATAAATTTTTAAATCTAATTTATTTTGTGCAAAATTAACTTTATTATTTTTATTATTATTATATAAGCACAACAGGCTATATTTTAAAACAATTACTTATTTAAAATAAGAGTTCTTTAAGTGTCCGAAAGTTTACAGACAATAGTTGAGCATTTTTAGTTTTTTCCTTAGCATTATTGGCGTTTGATTATTACTGATGAGATCATATAGACACTGGCAGCTTTAACAGGATGCATTCACACTAATGCACAGATCTATTTTGATATCAGATTTTTTATCCTGCTCTGAAAACATAATTGACTGTGTGTACATCAGTTTCATATAAAAGTATTCGAAAGTGCAAGTGCATTTAACCGCAGCCCCTATTCTTGCGCACACACGTGCCGTCTGCGGGAAATTAAACAAGCTCAGAATCGATTCAGAATCGTTGAAGAGAGAATTATGATGCATCAGAAAAACTATTTTTTTCTCCCACCTCTAGTAACAACTGTAACACTTTATTTTAAGGTGTCCTTGTTACACATGTACTTACTATTATAATAACAATAAGTTATGCATAATTGCATGCAAGTAACCCTAAGACAAATCCTAACCATATAGTAAGTACATAAATATTATTATTTAGTACTTGAACGTATAATTAGATTATAACAGTATCATACCGTGGGGTTTTAGTCAGGGCCTTCAGTAAGCAACTGTAAACTACATAACCTTTCAGATCTATCTTAAACATCTCTGTAACCGCTAACACAGCCATATGCATGTTATGCCGCACACAGGCTCTCAACAATTTCAACAGTAGGCTAGATTGGGGTGGGTTAAATGCAGAGGAAATTTCCCTACATGGATCAGTAGAAGTAATCCACCAATACACAGGTCACTATGAACATTCACGTCACTCTAAAATGATGACGCGCCCACAGCAGCAAATTGTACCAAAGCATTATCAACCATCACATACACCTCCATAACAATGTGCATGAATCAATACTCGTCAAATCATAAAGCACTCACCTGCCAAATAAATAACAGTGTCAAGGTCCAGGAAAGTATGAAAAGCATCGTCAGAATCTTCTGTGTCATCTGCGCTGCGCTGATGCACTGTTGTCTTTCAAATCAAAGCGTAAATACACGTAAACAACGTATCCTTGTGGTGCGGCTGATTCAGAAGAGTGTACGCCGCGTTTTTGATTATTTGATTTGTCATAATGGCACTAGGCTGATTTGGGAGAGACACAGAGGAGAGGAATTGTTGAATAAAGTTGTTATTTTTGTTTTTTCTTCATGTACAAAAAGTTTTCATTTTGGGATGGAGTATCCCTTTAAGCGTTTTATTTATGAAGCTCTACAGTAATTTTACATTTATTGAAGTGGTACCATTATGGTCAGGTTTAGGATTAAGGATGGGTTTGGTATAGTGTTGGGCAATATCGTCATATCACCAGCCCGTGAGATCGCCGATTCACGATATTAACTCTCTGTACTTATCATAGGCTATTTCATAACTATGTGGTGTTTTAAACCACGCGGGCACTCGAGAGAGAACCTATGAAAGCACCAATAATCGAAATAATATACTTTCAAACATGATAAATATATCTATAGAAAGCTTTAAATGATTACTTAATGAAATAAAACAAATTAAAAACAATACCTCTTTCATTATAATCATAATCTGTAAAGATGCACTTCTGTCTAAAGGTGTGTCTAATGAGAGGGTGAGTCAGGATCAGCAACTTGCGACACAGACTCAGAAAACACTAGTTTATTAATAAATAATTCAGATATCTAATTACTATTTCCCCCTGTCACATTTATGGTAATTACTTCTGTCGATGCTTTGCGACAAGCTTGAGCCTGTTGCGTGTATTTGAATGGAGAACTGTTCAGCTGCGCTGCTGCTGCGGGACACTAAACACCGTCGAGCCGCTCTTGACAGTCGCAGTAGCACGGATCTCGTGTTGTTTCCACCAGTGCGGCAATTTTTTTTTCATCACTAATTGATGGATGTCTAAAATATAAAAGTAAGGAGAAGTCTAAAACAGGCGGGAGGCCCGGCCCGCATCTGAACTACGACGTGAAAATTATCCCGAAGCCCGGATCGAGGGCTGAAAAAAGTTGGGGTCCGTCGGGCTCGGGCTGAAATGCAGGGCTCTAGTGTCTGTTGTTGAACCACAGGGAGACTTTCAGAGTGGTGGAGACTTTTTTTTTTTCTTGATCGGCTGCTGCGACCCGATTTATTTTTTGTCGCACCATTGAGAAATTAGGTTGCATGTGCTCTAGAGCCCTGTCAATAAACATAGTTAATATTAAGAGACTTACATTTTAGACACAATATTGACTAACAGGAATAGTTCTAAAGATCACAGCTGTGGTCTTTAGTTACTGAATAATTTACTGTTTTTAAACAAATCAATGTGAGTCAATGATTCAGTGACCAGTTCATAAATTATCAACCATGAATCAGCCGTTTTAACAAATTTGGTTGAATGAATGACTCTACGACTCTGATTAAGACTACTTGCGGTCTAGTTTCATATGTAGTTTTTGAATTGTAAATTTTGATTTTCAGCCAACATAATGATTTGTAAATTGCCCGACAGTTCCAGCCATTTGTAAATGGAAAAAAAAAAAAAAACAGACATTGTTCATGCAGTAATTTTGCAATGTAAATGCATTCATGCTTCCTCTGAGCTTCATTGAACATTTTGTGTTTGTGCATTTAAGTGGATGCAAACATTTAGTAAGTTTAGGAAAAAATAACATTTACAAACGCAAACATTTGGTTAGAATTGGGTTTAAATGAAGATGCAAACGTTATAATAAAGCATTGGCAGAATGCGTTTTGTTTGCAGAGTTGTCTTTTGTATGTCTGTAGTTGTTTTTTCCTGGAAGGATGTTCTGTGTACAGGACACTGTTTAATGCATTCTCTGTTTCGTACAGGTGGTCACTTCAGATTTTATTTGTACAATTTCCTGGAAGGATGTTCTGTGTACAGGACAATGTTTTGTTTTTTTTCTTTTTATTAAATGGTTGTTTATTGCACATTAAAAAAGTGTTGATCCTTCCCTGAGCCTAATTGTTTTTTTTAAAAGGGGGACATGTGGGAGTATGTGGGGGACGTTAAGGAAGGAAAAGGTTGTGTGGAGTGTGTGGGCAGATGTAAGCTTTTATATTGTCAAGTACTGAGTAAGCTTCAACGGACACACATGATGTTATTTCATTACTGGATCTTCAGATTTTATTTGTAACTTTCTCAATCCAGTTTATGTAACCATTCTGCTTCTGATTAACTGGTTAGGGAGAAGGTCAAACGAAGTTCTTTAAAGTTTATGATTATGATTAACTGGTTAGGGAGAATGTTGATGGAAGAGTTTGAAGTTATTTAATGAATTAACATTTAATCATGTTAGGAACCACAACGGCTGTTTACATACACAATTTTTGTTTCATTTGGACAATTCATGATATGATCCTGATCGGGTTTTAAAATGTTTTTTGAATATTTAATTTTTGTTTCATTTGGACAATTCATTCCAATTAAGCCGTGCTGTCTTTTATAAGCATTTGTCTGTGGATGTCACTGCACACGGGCAGTCCCATTCTTGATCCTATCAAAAAAGGGATAATTTAACCCTTTCAGTCAATAACCATAATTCCTCCTGAACACTTCTTCACACGTCATCCAGGTTCCTGCTCCAAAGAGAGGTGAAATCGTCCGGCAGATCGGGGACGCTTTAAGAGGGAAGATCAAAGCTCTGGGCAGCTTGGTAAGATGGCGTTGAGGCAGCTGTAAATCATCGGGCGTGAGCGACGGTGCAGTGGTGTGACAGCAGTGTGCTGTGTGCAGGTGTCTCTGGAGATGGGCAAGATCTATGTGGAGGGTGTTGGTGAGGTGCAGGAGTATGTGGACGTCTGCGACTATGCTGTAGGACTGTCCCGTATGATCGGCGGACCCATTTTACCCTCAGAAAGTGAGTTCTGGTTACGCAGATCAGCAGGGCTGTGGTGCTGTTGAGATGAATGCAGACACTGAGTGTTGTTTCTGTGTGCTCTGAGGGCCGGGTCACGCGCTCATCGAGCAGTGGAATCCTGTGGGTTTGGTAGGAATCATCACTGCCTTCAACTTTCCTGTGGCTGTATATGGCTGGAACAATGCCATCGCTCTCATCTGCGGCAACGTCTGTCTTTGGTTAGACCTCAGTCAGTGCAGGATGTATGATTACAGCATTCAGTGTGCAGTCAGTGACATGTATTTCTTTGCTGGACAGGAAAGGAGCGCCAACAACACCCCTCACGAGCGTCGCTGTTACCAGGTATGGTTTTCTGTCATCTGATATGGATCCGTTTCCCACCGAATTCTCATTTCACATGTATTGCAGGGTGAAATACCTTATCAGATAAGAAAAAAAAAAAGGCATGTATTGCAGGGATTATTATTTTATTTGAAAAGATTTGATATATTGTTGGTTTTTTTTTTTTTTTTTTTTTTTTCTTTATTGATTGGTTTGTTTGAAGAAAAAATTCTCATTTCACATGAGAAACTTTTTGGTAACAATAGAAAATATGAGTGAGAAAAAAATGGCAAAACCATTTCATATTGAGGGGACTCTAACATGTCGGAGAGAAGCTTTTTGTGGCAGAACGGTGAATGACATTTATTAAGCATTTATGTGAAAATGTATAAGTTTCATGGAATTAATTTAATAGACAATATTTTTTTTTTAATTAATAAACTTTAAACTATGCTGCAAAAAACAGAGTGGAGAAAAATTAAAAAAAAAAGAATCCAGAAAAATTCAACCAGATATAGCGGAATTTGGAAAAAAATAAAACTGGATTTAGGAGGGAAAAAAAAAGGATTTTGTGGTTTATTTTAACATACTATTATTTCATACGTACTATTATTATTACTACTACTACTAGTATGTATCAGTAGGTCTTTTCTATATATAATATATGTATATATATATATATATATATATCTATATATATCGATATATATTTATATAGGGCATATATATATATACATCCGGCATTTATATGCATAGATCATACATACATGTGTACATACATACATACAGCGACATACATATAAATAAATAAATAAATAAATAAATAAATAAATAAATCCAAATAAATAAATAAATAAATAAAGCAATATTTTAAGTTTTAGTTTTTGTTCATTATGCATTTTAAAAACTCTAATTAATCGGTATTGGCCAGTGTGGTCCAACCTGGCTATCGGTTTTGGCAAAATCCACTATTGGTCGACCTCTAGTATGAACACTGTCATTGTGGGGAGACACTGCTCAGCTAACCAAGAGTTTCTCATGGTTAAGTGTAGACCTTTTTATCTGCCGCGGGAGTTCACTTCCACCATAATAACTGCAGTCTATATTCCACCGAATGCTAATGTCAAGCTTGCTTTGAACGAACTTCACGTGGCCATTAGTAAACAACAGACTGCTAATTCACCCGGAGGCTAATGCTTTTATTATCACGGGTGATTTTAATCTGCTCCAAATTTAAGACGGAGTGCTCAGTACCAGGAGAAATTTCACCAGCCTGTTTCCTGCCCCACACAGAGGAGACAAAGCTTTGGATCATGTTTACACAAACATTGATGGAGCTTACACCGAGACCCCCCTTCCCCACCTCGGAGCAAGTCTGATCACCTTTCATGTTGTTTTTGCACCCCAAAGTATTCACCCCTCATCAACCGTGTGAAGCCATCAGTGAGAACCATCAAAGTGTGGCCAACTGGAGCAGACGCTTTACTTCAGGACAGGTTTCAACACACGGATCCTAAAATGGAGTGCATGTTTGCAGATTCTGCAGGCTGCCAATGTGGCTCGTCAAACGGACATCGACAATAACTATACCTTTGTCTGTACTGGATTACATCAACACCACCTAATTGACAGTGTTAACAACAGAAAAACAGATCACAAGCATCACCCTAATCACAGAAGCCATGGATGAACAAGGAGGTGCTGACTTCTGCTGAAAGCCCGCAAAACTGCCTTCAGGGCAGATGGACTTTATTCAGGCCTACAGTAAATCCAGGGCTAACCTGAGGAGGGGCATAATAAAAAAAGGCAAGTTTTAATACTGTTGTTATTCTTATTCTTCAAGCTGAAAGGTAGTTCGGGGATGTTTTAAACACTTTTCCAACTCTGACATTTATTTGAAACCCCGACGCATGTGCAGGGCATCCAGGTCATCAGTGACTACAAGCCAAGCAACTCCGCTCCAACGGTCACGGACGTCTGACCTTCCTTAACGAGCTAAAAATTACTTTTATGCTCGCTTGGGAAAAACAGCGACAGCAAGGATTAACGGCCACCAAAACCACACACTCAGCAGACCATCCAACCTCTCAAACTCACCTCCTCAGATGTCCACATTGCATTGAGCCGGATCAACGCACACAAGGCTGCCGGCCCGGATGGCATTTCTCTGGACGATGTGCTTAGAGCATGTGCAGAGCAGCTTGCAGTGGGTCTTCACAGACATTTTCAGACCTGTCCCTCAATCGGCAAGCCAACTGTGCCAACATGTTTTAAGTCCACATCCTATTGTGCCACACTCTCTCCCCAATGTGCCTGAATTTTGACTACCGCCCTGGTAGCACTCACACCCATCATTATGAAGTGCTTCGAGCGATTTGGTCCTAGCACACCTCAAAGACTGCCTCCCACCCACACTGGACCCACATCAATTTGCCTACCGCAGAAAAACAGGAGCACAGAGGATGCAGTATGCACAGTGCTGCACTTTTTGCACTCACACACTTGGACAATAACAACACATATGTACGGTCTTTTGTTTGTTGACTTCAGTTCAGCATTTAACACCGTCATTTCCTCCAAGCTGACCACAAAACTTGGAGACCTGGACATTACACCTCCCTCTGCACTACTGGATCATTATGGACTTTCTGACCAACAGGCCTCAGCATGTTAGGTCAGGCCACACCTGCTCCACAAACCCATTACACTGTAGACACCGGCGTAACCACAGGGCTGTGTGCTGAGCCCATTGCCTCTACTTCCCCTGTATACCCACGACTGCAAGCCTGTGCATGGATCCAACGTGCCATTATTAAGACTTTGCAGATGAACACCACAGTGATTTTGGCCTCCATCAGAGACAATGATGAGACTGCCTACCAGGGAGGAGGTACAGCACAAACTGGCCACACGGTGCGCTGGGACAAGTCTGATCACCTGCTCCTTAACACCAGTAAAACAAAGGAGCTCATTGTGGACTTCAGGAAGAAGAAAGGAAGCAACGCATGACTTCCAGGTTTTCAACATTAACTGGATGGTTGTTGAACTGTGTCTCCAGCATTGATTCAAGTTCCTGGGAACCACCATGACACGGAGGACCTGTCCTGGACTACAAACACCTCCAGCCATGGTCAAGAAGGCTGCACCACGCCTCTTCTTCCTCAGGACACTGAAGAAGAACCAGGGGCTGACCTTCAGCCATCCTGGTGAACTTTTTTACCGGTGTGCGATCGAGAGCATCCTGACTACAGTTGTATTACAGTCTGGTACAGGGAACTTGCTCGAGCTGGCTGACGCAAAGCACTGCAGAGGGTGGTGAACGGCCAACTGCCCAACGCATCACAGGGACACCACCCTCCTGCTCACCTTGAGGACATCCAGAGGAAACGCTGTGTACGTCACAAGCTCGCAGCATTCTTCCTGGACGTCCTCATCACCCTGACCATGGACTGTTTAACCTCCTGCCCTCCGGGAGGCGCTTCAGGAGCCTCCGGACAAGGACCAGCAGATCCAGGAACAGCTTTTTCCCTACAGCTGTCTCCTTACTGAATTCTGCCCTCTGATACCCTCCAACACACCCACACACACACACACACACACACCAAACACACACACCCTCACCCCTCCTCAAAACTACATCTGGCTTACAAACAAACAAACAAAAACAGTTCACTTGTTATTACTTGCACTACTGTCTGTTCATCCAGAATACTGAATGATCCATTTGCACACTGAAATATTTTTCTATGCACTTTTTACTGTCCATTGCACTAGTGTAAATGATGTTCATATGCTCATAGTTTCTGCTTATAGTGTACATACACTTACATAATCCATCTGTATAGTATGTTCATAGTACACCTATCTGTATATCATGCTGGTAGTATTTAATAATCCGTAAATTATGTCCATAGTACTGCTTTATCTGTATATTTATTTTATATTTTCTAACATATTGTAGACACTGTTTATCCTGTACTTACTGCTTATTGCACTTCTGGTTAGGTGCTAACTGCATTTTGTTGCCTTGTACCTTACATGGACACTGTATATCCTGTACTTACTGCTTATTTAAAAAAAGTATCTTCAAATGTCATAGTGATTTAATTTTATACCATCATTTACTCACTCAAAAGTTATTTTAAACCTGAATGAGTTTCTTTCTTCTGCTGAAAATAAAAGTTATTTTGAATACTGTGGAAAACCAAACAGTTGTTGGTTCACAGTGACTTCCATATTATTATTTTTTTCCTACTATCAAGTCAGTGTGGACCAGCGACTGTTTGGTTACCCACATTCTTCAAAATATCATCTTTTATGTTCAGCACAAGAAAGAAATTCATACAGGTTTGGAACAACGTGTGAGTAAATAACAGAAATTAAATTTTAGCGTGAACAATCCCTTTGATGACAGTCGGCAGCATGTTTAGTTCTGTCCCTTAAAGAGCTGCACGCATCTAACATACAGACATGAATCCGTTTCTCTCTCAACAGTTTACTTTTATTTTAGACATGACCAATTGTAAACCTTATATGTAAACCTTGTGTGTTTTGACAGTATTACCGCAAAATATAACTTCGGTTCAGTGATCAGGCGCTGTTGGACAGACTTTTAGTGCGCATGCTTCAGGTATACATGCTCAGAAAAAGCGCTCGTCAGAACAGCGTGCAAATGAAACATTTAACCGGCAAGGCTTTAAAGCACATGCATATAATGTGGTTTTGTGATTGTGAATAAGTGCAGTATCCCGTGAGAGTAACTCTGCCGCTGAGTTAACACTGATGTGTAGGGATGTAACGATTAACCACGAGCTGGTTGAAAATCGATTCAAATATGTGACAAATCGGTTGAGATGCTAAAGAGATTGCGATTCAATTAGAGGTAGGATTTTATATGAATGCATGTTTGAGGGGAACTTACTGTTTTTAGAAAAGTTTAGATGGTAGTTTTTTCTTTTCATCTTTCCTCTGTATAAAGCATATTAAAGTTCATAAGTGCAGCCCTGTTTTGTTAACAGCGGTAACGAAGGAAACGCTTTAAGCTCCACCTGCTGGCAGAGAGTGAGTCTGCGTCTTGTTCAGCTCGTCTGCTGTTTCATGCAGATATTTTTATGTACAGTTTCACAAAACTCAAGTCAGACCATTCTGTTTTTGATAAATTATACAATCTAATTTACATTAAAAACTGCTCATGTTGCATGTATGCAGCATCTTTGTTTGGATCATGATTAAAATTCAGTGGTTGCCTCTAATTTTAAATGGAGAGATCTATTTTATTTGTGTTATTTATTTGATTTGGGGCTTGTTTTAAAATTTCAATTTAGTTTTTTTATTTACATTTACATTCTATTTAAATTTAGTCATTTGGCAGATTCTTTTATCCAAAGTGACTTACAAATGAGGACAATGGAAGCAATCAAAACCAACAAAAGAGCAATGATATGGAAGTGCTGTATTATTAGTTATGTTTCAATTTCACAAAGAAATGTACAGCATTTTGTCCAAGCAATAATAAAAGGACACATTTAATTAATAATTTGTCTTAAATATAATGTTTAAATTATTTTTATTTTTTTTAAATCGTGAAGCGAATGGAATTGAATCATGAAATCCCTCGTGAGGGAATTGAATCGTGAATCTTTACATCCCTACTGATGTGAATGCATGTACAGTATTTTGAGACGGAGACGGCAGAACTGCAGCTGATAGAATGTGCCTGTAGCATGATGCTGCGATATTTCTTCAAAAGCAGATCATTTTTAAGTTTTTTTTGTTGTTGATGATAAATAGTCGTATTGTTGAAAACCTATTGTGACGCCTGAATAAGTATAATTATCTCCCAGAGCTCACTCACATCATCGCATTTCCAAATGTCAGGCATTTAAAAAGCACTGATTTTGGACTAATAATGTATTGTGTACCCTAGTTTTAATTCATAGAGTTTCTAAAGGTCTTTAGCTGTGCTGTGTTTCGTGTTTGTGTGTAGGATTGTAGCTGAGGTGCTGGAGCGTAATCATCTTCCTGGAGCGATCTGCTCTATGACCTGCGGAGGTGCTGACATTGGGTATGACACGAATACACAAATAAAGCACATCTGTGCTCTCCCCAGTTTAGCACTTCACAGTCACATGAGACCATTAGTACATCAAGAACCAGAACCAAACTCTTACTGTACAGAGAAAAGCATTCAGTCCTGTGTGTGTGTGTGTGTGTGTGTGTGTGTGTGTGTGCGCAGCACGGCCATGGCTAAAGATGAGCGAGTGGGTCTGCTGTCCTTCACAGGCAGCACTCAGGTGGGCAAACAGGTGGCCATGATGGTACAAGAACGGTTCGGTGAGTTTTATTATTCATATTACATTTACTCAGTTAGCAGGTGCTTTTATCCAAAGCGACTTACACATGAGGACAATAGAAGCAGTCAAAACCAACAAAAGACTAAGTGCTGTGATGACTCCCAGTTAGTCTAACCGTTTTTTAGTTGCAATTTGCTTTTTTTTCCAATAAATAAAAGTAGATAATATAAATAGAATAGAGAGAGCTAGTGTTAAAGGGTCAAGCTTTTTATATATAATAAAAAAAAAGTGACTAATAACATATCACATTAATATCAAATCATACATCAACCTGATACAATCACGTTACATGCTGGGCTTAAAGTTCTCTGGCACCGTGCTGGATCTCCGTGCGGCATTTGGCTGCAGGAAAAAAAAAGATAGTTGTCCTACATTTAAAAACACTTGTTGATATCACGTTTGAGTTCATGAGTTTGCCTACCAATGTATTAGAAGGAACACAGCTTTCACTCTCAAACAAACTAACATTACTAGCCAATCAGAAGTTTTTGCTCTTATAAACATGAGACACGGATTATCTGATGAATGGAAAAGAAGCCTGGGTCTCAAGCACCACACACTGAAAAAATTTTGGTCAAAGATTTACATCTAGCGTCTTATTTACATAGAAAATATATTTAAAAAAGCAGCGGAGCTTAGTAAACAGCTCAGAGTAATCATCTTATCTCCATGAGAATGATATGATTGCCAGAACAGATTTACCGGGATTTTAGAAAAGGTCCTCATCATACTTGATCTCTTAACGGTAATTTACCAGTAAAGACTGTATGTGTGAACGGGGTAAACTCTTCCTCTGCAGCGTTCATCTGGGAAAACTTACTCGATTTGTAACGTAAATCATTTAAACCTATGCCAACACAGGAGAATACATCAACATATTTCTAAATATGCAATTTATTGTACATCGCAATTTCAAAATAAAAGTTTCTGACTTTGCATGTGGTTAAATATTAAAATTAAACGTAGTTGAATCACATGAAACGTCACCAGGCCGTTGGCGCCCTCTGCAGGTATTTGTTATGATATAGGCATATTATAATATGTATTTAACAGTGTTGTTCAATAAAACCATGTACTTGGTTTTGATACTTTATTTGAGGCCAATTATTATTGCCTCATCGTTACTTTATATATAAATATAGTCATATTAAAGCCTGTTTGTCCACTTAGTTCTTTTTGTATTACTAAAAAATATGAGATTACTTGATTAGCAAAATAATCATTAGTTAAGCACTATATTAGTTAAAACTAGGGATGCACGATAAATATCGGCACAATATTAATGCGCACCTCTTCAGTAAAGCCGGTTCTGTAATCAGCGGTAAATCTCTACACATGCATGCTTTCACGTGGAGCAGCATTTACTACACAGAGCCGTTGTTCACTAACAAGTTGCGCAAAACGGCGATCCTATTATGTGTATGTTTTGCGTAGCTTGTCAGTAAAACAATGGTACAACGTGCTGATATTTATCGTGCATCCCTAGTTAAAACATTTCAAAATACTACTGCATTGTTTTACTTTTTGTGATTTAAAAGACAAATATTTTGTCATTTGAAACATTTCTTAAAGTATTAAAGGGATACTCCATCCCAAAATGAAAATGTTGTCATTAATCACTTACCCTCATGTCATTCCAAACCCATAAAAGCTTTGTTCGTCTTCGAAACACAATTTAAGATATTTTGGATGAAAACAGGGAGGCTTGTGACTGTCCCACAGACTGGCAAGTAAATAACAGTGTCAAGGTCCAGGAAAGTATGAAAAACATTGTCAAAATAGTCCATCTGTCATCAGTGGTTCAACCGTAACATTATGAAGAGACAAGAATACTTTTTGTACATGAAGACAACAAAAATAATGACTTTATTCAAGAGTTCCTCTCCTCTGTGTCTCTCCACATCAGCGTAGCGCCATTTTGGCAATTCTGTGCTGATTTGGAGAGACGGAGGAGAGGAACTGTTGAATAAAGTCATTATTTTGGACTGATGCTAACAACAAATTTACTGAAACCAACTGATAAGTGCTGCCATATCTGTTGCATATGAGAAACATTAAACAGCAAATGTGCCAAAAGTGGAACAAAACAGAGCTACTTGTTTGAACTGCGCTCAAAGACACCAGCGTGAGTTCAGAGCAAATGCGTTTACTCGCTGGCTTCTCAATCACACAGTGTTATGAGATCCAGTGAGAAGCAGACATCTCCGACACAAACCACCATTGTCTTAGTTATTTAACAACGCTGATATTCTCACCAACACTGACACAGAAGAACAAGAGACACAGAGTGACAGCGATTTAATTAGAAGGCTTTTCAGTCCACAGATCCTCAATATTCAGCACAGATTTGTTTGTCTTGTTCTTATGATAAAACCACAGTCAACTGTCTGGTTTCTATAACTTTTCCCCAGGAGCAAAAACCTACCTTTAAAATTTAAAAAGAAAAACAGATTTGACATTTATCATGATAATTTTCTTTGTCAACGGATATGAAAAATTTCTGGCCAAATCACCCAGCCGTAGGTATGAGAATTGAATCCTGAAATGTAGTCATCAGGACAACCATAGAACATTGTTTTGGTTACTGATTTAACTTAAGTGATGATTTTTAGAGTAATTATTTTGATTTTATACAGGTCGTCAGCTGCTGGAGTTGGGAGGAAATAATGCCATCATAGGTTTGTTGCATTTTATTTACTGAAAGGGTCTTCTCTTTGAATTAAATGTATTAGTCTTTTAAGTTATTCTAACTGAAACTGTAGGGCTGCAACAATTAGTTAATGTAATGAAAATAATCCACAAGCCTTTCAATGTTTAATATAGTACACAAAGTCATTGCAGAATGTTTTTCCCCAGTGTTTGAGGATGCTGATCTTAATCTGGTCGTGCCGTCTGCTGTCTTTGCCTCTGTGGGAACTGCTGGCCAGCGCTGCACTACTACCAGACGATTGGTTAGTATAGTGTGCTAAAGATAAGTTTAACCAGACAGGTTTCAGTCTGATTGTTATTCATGTGATTTCTTGTTGGATTAGATGCTGCATGAAAGTGTACATGACGATGTTGTGGAGAGGATCGCTAAAGCTTACAAGCAGATCCGCATCGGGGACCCCTGGGACCGTAAGTTCAGTAGAGAATCATGGGTCTCCATCACTGATAATTGCATGGACAGTTTGTATTTACATGCACAGGAACAGTTTTTTTTTTTGCACAAATTTGTACGTGCATGTGTGTGTGTTAGTGTGTGTGTACATTAAAACTTAGCTTTAGGTATTTTTTAGCACAAAATACTTTTTTTTTTTTTTTTTTTTTTTTTTTTTTTGTGAGGTGCAAATAACTAGAGGTATGAACAGATCAGTCATTGTCTTGTAATTGAGATCCAAAAAAAACCTCTAAAAACATGTTCTGACAGGTTTTTGACTATGAAATTAAACTAGATAAAGATCATTCAGAAAACAAGTCTTTAATTTCAACATCAGTTGGAAAAAAATAAATAAAAAATAAGTGTGTGTGTGTGTATATGTATGTATGTATATATATATATATATATATATACACACACACACACACACAGAGTAACACACACACACAAACAGTGGTTTGAAAAAGTGTTGGCCCTCCTTCCTGATTTCTTATTTTTTTGCATGTTTGTCACACTGTAATGTTTCAGATCATCAAACAAATTTAAATATTAGTCAAAGATAACACAAGTAAACACAAAATGCAGTTTTTAAATGAAGGTTTTTATTATTAACAAAATTTTTATTTTTTATTAAAAACAAAATCCAAAACTACATGGTCCTGTGGGAAGAAGTGTTTGTTAAAACTGTGGTTTATCACACCTGAATTCAATTTCTCCAGTCACACCCAGAACTGATTACCGCCACACCTGTTCTCAATCAAGAAATCTCTTAAATAGGACCTGTCTGAGAAAGTGAAGAAGACCAAAAGATCCTCAAAAGCTAGACATCATGCCGAGATCCAAAGAAATTCAGAAACAAATGAGAAAGAAAGTGATTGAGATCTATCAGTCTGGAAAAGGGTTATAAAGTCATTTCTAAAGCTTTGGGATTCAGCAACCATGATAACAAATTACAAAAACATGGAGCAGTGGAGAACCTTCCCAGGAGTGACCGGCCGACCAAAATTACCCCAAGAGCACAGCGACGACTCATCCAAGAGGTCATAAAAGACCCCACAACAACATCCACAGACCTGCAGGCCTCACTCGCCTCAGTTAAGGTCAGTGTTCATGACTCCACCGTAAGAAAGAGACTGGGCAAAAATAGTCTGCATGGCAGAGTTCAAGACGAAAGACCACTGCTGAGCAAAAATAACATAAAGACTCGTCTCAGTTTTGCCAGAAAACATCTTGATGATCCCCAAGACTTTTGGGAAAATACTCTGTGGACTGACGAGACAAAAGTTGAACTTTGTGGAAGGTGTGTGTCCCATTAAGTCTGGTGTAAAAGTAACACTGCATTTCAGAAAAAGAAGATCATACCAGCAGTAAAATATGGTGGTGGTAGTGTAATGTTATGGGGTTGTTTTGCTGCTTCAGGACCTGGAAGACTTGCTGTGATAATGGAACCATGAATTCTGCTGTTTACCAAAAAATCCTGAAGGAGAATGTCCGGCCATCTGTTCGTGACCTCAAGCTGAAGAGAACTTGGGTTCTGCAGCAGGACAATGATCCAAAACACACCTGCAAGTCCACCTCTGAATGGCTGAAGAAAAACTAAATGAAGACTTTGGAGTGGCCTAGTCAAAGTCCTGACCTGAATCATACTGAGATGCTGTGGCATGACCTTAAAAAGGCGGTTCATGCTGGAAAACCCTCCAATGTGGCTGAATTACAACAATTCTGCATAGATGAGTGGACCAACATTCCTCCACAGCGCTGTAACAGACTCATTGGCAAGTTACCACAAACGCTTGATTGCAGTTGTTTGCTGCTAAGGGAGGCCCAACCAGTTATTAGGTTTAGGGGGCAAACACTTTGGCACAGAGTCCCATGTAGTTTTGGATTTTGTTTTCCCTTAATAATAAAAAAACCTTCATTTAAAAACTGCATGTTGTGTTAACTTGTGTTATATTTGACTAATATTTACATTTGTTTGATGATCGGAAACATTAAAGTGTGACAAACATACAAAAAAAAGAAAGGGGGGCCATCACTTTTTCACACCACTGTATATTTTGTGTGTAAGTGTATATATATATATATATATATATATATATATATATATCAAATAATATATATCTATAATATATATATATATAATTATAAGGGAAGTCGTGGCCTAGCCATGTTAGAGAGTTTGACTCCTAAGCCCCACTGCGGTGCTGTCACTGTGTTGCACTTTGGATGGGTTAAATGCAGAGCACCAATTCTGAGTCCTGGGTCACCATACTTTGGCTGGTTTGTCACTTCACTTTTTTTTCACTTAATTCTGAATACATACACACCACTCACTAGCCTTGCACACACTCTCACTTGTATATCAGTAAATTGGGAGTAACCTTACCTTACAAAGGCATTATAAACCTCAGATTTGATAGTTTAACGTGTATGTTAATGAATTCCAGTCATTCATAAATAGGGCACGTTTACGCTCATTCACAATTAAAACATGAATTACGACTGTGATTTACATGTACAGGAATGCCATGGGATCTTTGGATTCCTTCTCAGGCTTGGCTGCAGTATAAATGCAAAAAGAGATAAATTGGCCTTATTTTGGCCATAGATTTAAAGGTACACTAATTATTTCGGGAATTTTGCCAAATGATGTTGATGTTTGAGAATGAAGGAAGCACCAAAACAAACATTCCTGTACCCCCAACAGGACCTCGACCTCGCCCTAAAGGGTAAATGGTCCCACTTAGTGATCAACTGTAAAAATAACAAATTTTACCCCTTTACCAACACTGGGGAAAACCACCAACCATCAAGAAGGCCTGATTATGTCCATATACTCTGTCATGGCTTTGCAATCAAAAAATGTCGTTATATGGAATTCAATGGTGCAAAAATAGCCACGAACAATAAATGGATGCAAAAAATTTAAATCAGTAATGCTGCACAAAAAACTAACATGCATCAAAGCCAATGTTGTTACTAATCTTTGACGCTGCCCAAGACCGTGCATAAAAGGTAAAAAAAGAATCCAGTCCACAATCACTTTTTTGTATTGAAAATAAGTCATTTTTTTTTTTTTTTGTTTTTTTCCTAAAATCAGTGACATCATTTATGACTGTTTGGTAATTTAAAGAGTCTAAAACTTCTTGGATTTTTTTTAAACATTTGGTAGTTTTTGATCAGGACAATGAGGTTGATTTTATTAGATGTATATGCAAAAATCAATTAGATTTATGCTATTTATCTGATAAATTTTTACAGCAGTTTAATTTAGTGGATGTTTTTCATCCACGAACATAACGAAAGGTAGTGAATTTGCCCCACAGTGTATTTTTGAGTTTTAGAAAATTTTCAAAGCATTTTCCCCAAATATATGTAAAAATAAGATTTGTCACCAAAAACATCATTCCATTTTGCTTAAACACAAGGGATAAGTGGTGTGTGCCACAAAACTAAGACTCAACTTTACCCCCTAGTGGATGGAACGTCCCCCAACCCTGAATCATAAGGGTAAAACTGAACTGAGCTGCAATAATGACATCACTCTGAATCTGTCAATGGATGAACTGCCCTTTAACTGTCATTTTGCATTATTGACACACTGTTTTCCTAATTTAATGTTGTTCAGTTGCTTTGACGCAAACTTTTTTGTTTAAAGCGCTATATAAATAAAGGTGACTTGACTTGACTTAAGCTATGCATAAATACATGATGCCGTTTTATTCATAATTATTTATGCGATATACGAAGTTAGATTAATATATGTAAATTTAGACATTATGCACATTTTTGTTATAGACGGTTGTTACTTCATTGCATTGAATAAACAATTTAATGAGCTTGATTTTGTTTTATTTACGAAGTTAGATTAATATAAGTGGGTGCATAAGTTACAGGTGACATGACAAAAGTTTCCTTAAAATGTCCTAAATCTGCACATAAAGCATAAGAAAGGAAATTGTTTAAATTTTATTTTGTGTTTGACTTAAAACAAAAAATAATTTGTTGTCTGTCTTAATAAATTTGGTAAATTAAAAATACAGTGGTTACATTTAAAACATTTTAAAAAATTCTATTGCTCTTTGTTTTAAAATTTTTTATGTTTTTGGTTGCTCTTTGGGTGTTAAAAATCCAGTAAAAAAAATAATTTTTTTTTACATACTAAATTATGTTTTAAAAAAGAATCAGAACAAAAATTTCAACAAGAGAACTATTTAGGTGTTACGCTTTTCTGCAGAGAGTGACGCTTTGTCAGATTGAGTGAGTATGTTGGGTTGGAGAGGTGTGTGGTTATCTGCAGGAGACACACTTAACAGACAGTGAGTCATCTTGTAAATAAATGTATAACCGGTACTATCAGATCAATTTAATACCTAGTTATTCCGATAAAAATCAGGATGGTTATCACTGCTTAAAGCTACACTAGCTGGACAACCCATTACCCTTATGAATGTCTATATCCCCCCTATGCAGTCCAACAAATTACGCAGGGTTTTTTTCAAGTTTGCTGAATGGCAATGTGAAAAATAGGTAATTGCTGGTGAATTTTAATTGCACACTACTACCAAAAACCTGACAAAATGTTTACCATTAATGATGCCAAAAGCACTTCAAAACAGAGCAACAAGCTCTGAATGAGATGTGTGAAAGAAATTTGGTCTGGTAGATGTTTGGTGAGCTCTGCATCCCAGAGAAGCAATTCTTACAAATAAAGACCTGAACAATCTGTGTTCTTTGCTAGACAGCGGATTGTATGAATTTGCCAATAAACCTAACATATATCTAGCCAATTTATTGCGGAGACCGATCCATCAAGCCCAGGTCATATCCAGTATCAAAGATAAAGAAGGCAAGTGCCATCACGATAACGAAAGTAAGTTAAAGGGTTCATGAAACCCCAAGACTACTTTGTTTTTATGAGATTTTAGCAGAGGTGTTTATGTTTGCCACCTCATAGAAGACAATGTTAGCCATCCGATAATTTTAACTGGTTGGGAAAACGTGGTTAATTTTAAGCTTTTTTGCGCCTAATTTTTCATCTTCCGGGTTTAAATCTACATCGTGTGATGACGTCACAATTTGTGACGTGGCAGTGGACTATAGTACATCGATGACCGCGTCGGTGTCTATTAAATTATTCACGAGACTGCATGTTCTTATCCTATGAGAAGACGCTTCGCTTAATTATTCACAACCGCCATGTGTTGATTCGCTATGACAGACGTTTCATACTGTGACATGACATCGCACACACTGACTGAGAGAAAACGTTCATGGATTGAAGAAGAGTGTTTGTTTTTGTTCTGTAATAAGAGTTCGAGCACCAACACGATTCATTTACTGGTGACCATAACCGTTTTTCCACAAAAAGGCTTATATAAACGCCACAGAAAATAAGCCTTAAAAGTTCTCAGAGGTGCTGCAACAGTGCGTTCACATATATGTTTTCGATGCAGAGTGCAAATGTCTGTGCATTTATTTGTGTTTTTAACTCGATAGGAGTGAAATGAAACTGTCTGTCTCCCCTCTTCTTCCTCCTCTTGCCTCCTTCCCTCCTCGGACCGCTGCGCACCACGCCCACTTTTTTAGCCTTTTTTAAAACTGTGGTGTGTACTAACCCGTGCTGAAACAGTAGGTTTCATGACCCCTTCGATAACAAAGTAATTAACAAAATCTTTATGGCATTTTATAAGAGGCTTTATTCATCCCAGTCAGGCCTTTTTTTCTGGTGATAATATAAATAAATTTCTTGCAAACCTAAATTTACATGAATCAACTGAGGAGCAAAGACAGATGCTAAACAAACCAATTGAACTTAGTGAAATTTTGAATTGTATTAATAGCCTTCCCAAAGGAAAAGCACCAGGGCCCGATGGGTTTACAGTGAAATTTTTTCAGAAATTTAAAATGGAGCTAGGGAGCCTAATGCATGAAATGATACAGTATTCATTTGATTCTGATAGGCTTCCTGACTCCATGACAGAAGCCAACATATGTGTTTTTCTAAAAAAAAAGGCAAATGCCCTGAGGAGTGTGGTTCTTATCGCCCTGTTTCTCTGCTTAATGTGGACACAAAAATTGTGGCGAAGATATTAGCCACTCGGCATGAATCAATTCTTCCCAAATTAATTAATCCTGACCAGACAGGCTTTGTCGAAGGCAGATCCTCAGCTCATTATATCAGAAGGCTTTTTAACATAATTCAGTATTCAAATCAGTATGCAAGTTCTGGATTAGTCATCTCATTAGATGCTGAGAAGGCATTCGATAGGGTCGAATGGCCATATTTATTCTCTGTACTCTCTAAATTTAACTTGGGTGATGCATTTATGAAATGGGTTAGGATTCCCCCACTGCGAGAGTCATTACTAATGGTCTTAAATCCCCTAAGTTTACTTTAGCACGTGGTACCAGACTAGGATACCCAATGTCGCCACTGCTGTTCGTACTGACTATTGAACCGCTGGCTGCGGCCATTAGTGACAACCCATCCATTGAAGGACTTAGATTGGAAGAGAAAACGTATAATATCTCGCTGTACACGGATGACAACATTAATTTACCTTGTCTCTCCAAAACAATCAAAATCAATTCCATTTTTTATTGATTTTATTTTTTTTTTTGCTTCTCTGGGTATAAAATAAATCTTTCAAAGTCAGAAGCAATGCCGTTAAGTAAATCACACTCCCACAACCTTACAGTCTCACACCCATTTAAATGGTCTCCTGCAGGCTTTGTGTATTTGGGCATAAAGATTACACCGAGGCTGGAAAGTCTATATAAAAGCAATTTTGTCCCTATTTTAACTAAAATCAGATCAGATCTGGTGATCTCTTCCTTTATCCTTAGGTCGTGTCCACCTGGTCAAAATGAATATTTTTCCCCGCCTTCTATACCCATTTCAAATGCTACCAGTTCTCATTCCTAACAAAGCACTTAAACAGTTGCGTGGCTCCATTATTTCCTTTATTTGGCGGAAAAAAGACCTAGACTGAGATACAGCTTCTTAACACTTTTGAGCAGATGTGGAGGTCTAGCGGCCCCGGACATTAAGCTATATCAGCTTGCTGCCCAACTTCGTTTTACACTGGAATAATAATAATAATAATACATTTTATTTATAATGCTTTCACAGCTTTCACATGCAAATCTTCTACCATACATACAAAATTCAAACAATGTTTTAAAGCTTGAGTAAAAAGATGTGTCTTAAGAAGTCTCTTAAAACAATCCACAGAAGCAGCATCCCTTGAATGGCACTTGAATGATCCAAACTCAACTTGGGTCAGTGCAGAATCCACAACCCTCGGGCCAATCCCTCTTTACGGAATTTACTATATTTGTCGCTCAAAAAACAGAACTTTAAAATATGAGTAAAATATGGAGATTAGTACGCAAAACAGAAGGGTTCGATTCCCACCTTTCACTACTCACACCCTTGCATAACAACCCAGATTTCCACCCGGGGATGAATTATGCCCTAATACATGTGAAAGACAAAGGAATACATGTCATAGGAGATCTGATGGAGAATAAACAGCTTATGACCTTTGAACAATTCACTGCAAAATATGTTCTGAATAAGAACCTCTTTTTGGTTTACCAAAAGGTTTCATAACAAAAAATCTCAAAGTCTATTCAAATGGTTTCTGCGTATACTCAATTGAGGAACAATTAAATAAACTTACATCATCTCGATCTGGATCCAAAATTTTCTATTCTATTTTGATAAGGGCAAACACAGACAACTCAGATAAAACCAGGGTGTTATGGGAAAAGGACTTCGGGAAAGAAATTCGGACAGCTGATTGGGAAGCCGTATGTGAGATGCCCTCCTATCTTGCCAACAACTCAGCATGGGAAATGCAATTAAAAATTGTTCATCGCTTGCATGTGACTCCAGCCCAAAGACATGAAGTAAACCCAAAATTCTCCAACCTCTGCAATAAATGTAAAAGACTAGAAGGAACCCTCTTCCACTGTTTCTGGAGCTATTCGACAATACAACAATTCTGGATGGGCGTCCTAAGGGAACTTGAAAGTATATTTCGCTGCCCATTACAATTAGGACCAAAGACAAGGACCTCCCATCCAAATTCCAAGGGGCTCACCTTCTTCAAATCCTACTCCACTGTGCCCACAAATGCATACTTGTTAGTTGGATAACAGACCAAGCCCCATCAATAGCACAGTGGATTAACACGGCCAAAGGCCTTGTTCCATATGAAGTTTTTTCAACATCATTGAAAGATAAACCTTTTAAATTTAATAAAATATGGGACCCCTTCTTCAGTTATCTTGGGGCGGGAGAGACACATCTGCTAGAGCTGGGAATACAGAACCTGGCATAGAAAGACTGAATAACTACCCAGTGGTGATGTAATATATTGGTATGCTCATTTTACGTTGCATATTTTATTTTATTATTATTATTATTATTATTATTATTATGTACTTTAATATGTACTTTGTAGAGAATGCAAATGTATAGCTGCTTGGGCATTTTGTATTAGCTCAGATGTGCCAACTGTGTTTAAACCCTGTCAATGTCAAAAGCTTGAAAAAAAGAATTAAAAAAAATTAATTAAAAAAGGTTATAAAAATGTCAGTGATTATCGATACCAACATGAAACACATCATTTTCATATACGTTGATACATTTTCTTGCTGTAATGCCCAGCCGTAACTAGCTTAACATCTAGTTGGGAGCAGGTGTATTTATTATTTTTTTTTGTATCAGCTAACATTTTGAAAATACGAACACATTCATGAATAAAAATAAAAAAAAAGTGTGTGAGTGTGTTTTTATAAGATTTTTAACAAAATATGTTCTTGTTGTGTTTATTGTGTAAGGTTGATTGTTTATGAATGTTTGTTAAAAAACAGTATATAATGTAAGCTTGTGCAATATTTATGGGCTTGCTCTTAAATGGTGACCGTGTAAATGATTAAAAATAATTTAAATAATCTTTTTTTTTTTTTTTTTTTTTTTTTTCTGGTGAAATACAATTTTATTGAAAAATGCCATCTCTAGTATGCACAGTTAGTAAATGAGACCTAATGTGTTATATGTCTGTTGCATTAATTCTTATGCATTTGTTAACAGCAAACACTCTTTATGGACCTCTGCACACCAAACAGGCTGTTCAGCAGTATCTGGCAGCCATAGACCAAGCAAAGCAGCAGGGCGGCACTCTTGTGTGTGGGGGAAAGGTAACACTTTTCATTCACTGTAAATAGTTGCAGTATGTTGTCATTATTACATTAGAAACAGGGCATCTTCTGACTGTTACTGCCCTACATTTGTGACCATGATGTTTCTCTAAATCAGTGCTTCTCATTAAAGGGATAGTTCACCCCAAAATGAAAATTAGACCATGATTTACTCACTCTCAAGCCATTCTAGGTGTATACGACTTTCTTCTTTCAGACGAATCAAACTAGAGTTATATTAAAAATTGTCCTGGCTCTTCCAGGCTTTGTAATGGCAGTGGGTGGGTGTTTCTGTTCCAGCAGTCCAAAAGACATGCAATAAAGCACATCCATCCGTAACAATAAGGGCCTTACATGGTTCAGGGGGGTGAATAAAGGCCTCCCGTAGTGAATCCATGCGTTTTTGTAAAAAAAAAAAAACATTCTAAAAATGTAAAACATTATAAACTCTTTTATCTAACTTCCGCTAACTGTCATACATGCAAGCGGTTCTGAGCAGATGGAAAATTGTATGCTATTACTTCTCTGTGAAACATGGTTACATGTGTTCAGTCATTCCTCAATGACCAGGAATCGTGTCCACCTCCGTTCTCCGCTTCCGCTAACTCTCTAGCCGACTGCGTAAACGCCCACCATTTAAAAAAAAAAAAAAAAAAAAAAAAAAAAAGCGCAAGCGGGGTGTGTGGAGTGTGTGATTGTTAGTTGTATATTTATACTAAAGAAAAACTTATGTAATATGAGATTACTTTGGCTTCGAAATGACAGACGCCAAACAAAAAAGGTAACGTTAATTTGCAAGAGCTGTGTCACAAAACATATCAAGAGCTCCCTGATCAGTTCTGCTTTCAGTGCTGGAGAATATAAGATACATTCTTAGATGTTTTTATTAGTACATATACGTTATCTTCCACCTTTTATCTCCCCAACAGATTCTAATTTGAAAGAAGTTTATAATGCATGTTCACTATTCCCAATTCAGAAGAGTGCACACAGCCTGTCTCTCTGAATGCTTCTCATACTCGCTCCTCTCTGCCGCGTCTCACGGAGGATCCGTTACACGTGCCGCACACACACAGCCTGTTTCATAATGTTCGGTTATACTCGCGCGTGGCTCCACAACGCACGTCTCCACGAACGTGGCAACTCGCGCCTGGCTCAGTGTTTAAAACATTTAGAACACTTGTTCTTAAAAACCCAAATTCTTAAAAAATAATAAATCAGCCTATGTAACCTATGTAATACTTAAAAAATTGACTGAAGTAATACAGTTCTTTATTTACACAAAATAAACTAATCTTTTCTGTGAAATTTAGTAATTAAGTAAATTCTGTAAAAGTAGTAATATCATTATAATATTCCCTGCTAAAAAACAAAACGAAACAAACAAAAAAAAAAAAAAACAATAGAACCCCTCCCAAAACACAATAGAAAATGTATTGGATTTAAGGGTTATTTATACTGGTAGTTATATTGGCTTTATTGTAAACTATTATGGTGTCTACTGGTATTTGATGGATTCTATTTGTGGGATGTAATCTGTCAGATGGGAAACAACAGAACAACAGTTATTTCTATTGGAATAATGCCCGAAACACACTATAAATTATTTTAAAAAATGCTTCTAATAAAAAAGTCTCAGATATATATTTTCATGTGCAGTTTTTGGTCCCACTTTATACTAAGTGGCCTTAACTAATATAAATTTACATTTGAATTAATAATTTGGTACAATACACTTATTGTGTACATACATGTTTTTACATTGTACTTATATTTGAAAAATATCTGCATGTAATTACATATGTAATTGATTTCTGTAACTACATTTATAATTAAACTGTTAACCCATCCCTTACACCTTAACCCAACCTTAAACCTACCCATACCACCAAACCTATTCCTAACTTTACCCGTTTCCCACCTCAATAGCAGCAAAAGTGATTTGCAATACAATATGAACACAAGTACATTGTACTTATTTTTTGATGTAAGTACAAATTAGTTAAGGCCACTTAATATAAAGTGGGACCAAGTTTTTAAACCATGCAGAGATCTCAGACTTTGTTTTTCTGCTGTTGTATGCAGGATGTAATGCATGGTCCAAAAAGACACAAGAGAGGCAATATAACTAAAACAGGTGGTTGGAAACAGCTAATGTTTGTGCCTATTTTTATGTGCATTTTGGAATATTGCATTAAAAAAACGCTGGATGGAAACACCGAGATGTGCGTAAATTCTAAAAATGTGCATTAAAAAGTTATGGACACATTTGAGTAGGATAAACTTTTTATCCAATAAGAAAAAATGTGCATAAATTATAATGGAAACAAATTTACCATATAAACGCCTCCATGCACATTGAAAAAGTCATGTGACTTTGTGCTGTGAGATGGGATAACTTGACTAGCAGCGCACCGATCTCGTTCACAGCATCTGTATGTTGTTCTAGTCGTTCTGAAATGCCTGAGCCAAGTCTGTCGTCAAAGTATTTCTATATAATTACTGTCACGACTGCATTCCCAAACAGCAGGCATCCACCTCTGAAAGCAATGACTGCATTTTTTTATCTGCTACGTCTGAGGCGCAAGTCTTTTATATCATATATGAAAATTATTATATTCAGTGGCTTCTCCTAGTTTTCTTAGTGATATTTAGTGCCAGTTTACCAGGAAGTGACGATTTTGTTCTCTTTGACTCGCTGGATGGAAACGGTGCTTTATTCACAAATGGTTCGTTATATTCCAGTTTTGTGCATAAGTTTAGTTCAAATCTTTGGCCGGAAACATGGATGGAAACGGTGCTTTATTCACAAATGGTTCGTTATATTCCAGTTTTGTCATTTCCCTCTGCAGATTGTGTTACTTTTTTTTGTAGCATTTGTAAAATGTCCATCCATTGGATGAAAAAACATCTTAAACCAAGAGAAAATGGGGCCTGAGTTCATTCAAGTGGACATGCTATTTACTCCAGAAAGAGCTGAATGACTGGACACCATGTAGACCAGCTCTGCTTTCTACATTACAGTATCTACTCAGCTGGGAATACTGAAACAGAGCCTCAGAGCAGAGATTGTTACATTTTTGATCCGTTCCTCTCTCAAGCTTCACCTGCTTAATTCTCACAAAGTCAGATGACTTAACTTGAAGCATTTTGTTTCATTGCTGAACTTTTTAATGTTTGAAAGGTTACTTTTTGGGTTCACTTTTTTATTTCAAAGATGTTAATTCAACAGGCGGAAAATCAGACAGCATCCATGTGCACTGCTCTAGCACGATCTAGAGCTCACCCACTGGAAACTCCCTTGTTTCATTTTGCTGCTTTGAAAAAGATCAGTTTTGTCTCTTGTATTTATTGCCTGTTTGTGAAATGTAAGCTTTTGCATTTTTTACCTTCATTACCGAGATGATGTATTGAATTTGAGCACTGAATTCTGATTCAGGTTATGGATCGCCCGGGTAACTATGTGGAACCTACCATTATCACTGGACTGCCACACGACGCTCCCATAGTTCACACAGAGACCTTCGTGCCTATCCTTTACGTGCTTAAATTCAAGGTGGGCTGCTTTATTGCCTTCTGGTTTTGCATACTTTGTTATATTACATAATTAATAATTTCCCCACTGGTTTCAGACAGAGGATGAAGCATTTGCCTGGAATAATGAAGTGAAACAAGGGCTCTCCAGCAGCATCTTCACTAAAGACATGGGTCGAGTGTTCCGCTGGTTAGGGTAAGTGTGCGGGAGCGCTGTCGGTTTACATGTCAGGGACTTGTCCTGGTCTTGGTGAGTTCGTTTAGTGGGTTGAATAGAGTGTAACAGTTGTTTGTGTATAGCCCCAAAGGCTCTGACTGTGGCATTGTGAACGTCAACATTCCAACCAGCGGCGCAGAGATCGGAGGAGCGTTTGGTGCGTATCTACACATCATTCATCACACGGTGTTCCTGGGTTCCTTTAGACACGGTGTCTGTGTGTGAGCACAGAAAACCATCAGTATAAATATAACCTCGCACAGCCGTAGTGAAATAAACGCTTTTGATTTTCCAGGCTGTTCATGGGTAGCACTAGGGCTGGGTACTGTTCAAAATCTTTCGATCCGGTGCCAATTTCGATACCTCAGTTTCGATACCAGTTCCTAACGATACTTTTTTCGATACCAATTTTATGAAATCCATTTTAACAAGATTACAGAACACATTACCTCAGAAAAACTTTGGTTTTATTTTTTCAGTTTGACTCATGCTCCTTAGCCAGTGCACAAATGAACAAAAAATGTTTTATAAAGAGCTCATGCTCACCAAAGCTGAATTTATTTTAATAAAAAATACAGTAAAACTTGTAATATTGTGAAATAGTATTACAATTTAAAATCTTATTTGAATATATTTCAAAATGTAATTTATTCCTGTGACTTCAAAGCTGAATTTTCAGAATCATTACTTCAGTGTCACATGACCCTTCAGAAATATGAAAACAGTTCGCTGCTTAATATTTTTGTGGAAAACTGATACATTTTTCATGATTCTTTTATGAAGAAAAAAAATTCAAAAGAACAGCATTTATTTAAAAATGAAATATTTTGTAACGTAACATGTTTTAATGTCACCTTTGATAACTTTAATGCATCCTTACTGGAAAAAAATTCTGACTAACCAACACATTTTTGAACGGCAGTGTACATTCCGTAGTTATTATTTATTGCAATATAAACACTGTCAGAGTGATCAACAAGGTATCTCTTCATTTACCAGTCGAAGACGGGCAACTTTCTGCTCTTATGTTTACTCCGTGCACTGTCAAGGTCTTCATCATATTTGTCGTGGTACCGGTCTTTGCAGCAATTATTTTACTGCAAATACTGCATCGCGTGCTGTTGGCATCGAGCCTGGAGAAATGTACCCACACTTTTGATCGACTTTCCACATCTTTAAGGTATTATGTGTGTGTGCTCGCGTCTCATATAAATATGCGCGTTGAGAGTTTGTGTGCGCGCGCGCCTCATACAGTCTATGGTATGTGCGCAGAGAGTTCTGCGCGTCTCGTGTGTGTGTCTATGGTATGTGCGCAGAGAGTTCTTTATGTGTGTTGTTTGTGCATTTGATATGTACTTGTTTGAGCACTGACGTTGACGAGTTAACTCCTTAGGTATCGAAATCTGGAACCGAACAACATGTCGTTTTTCGATACTCAATAGTATCGAGGCAGTGTGGTCGGTACCTAAAAAGTATTGAACTCGGTACCCAGCCCTACTGGTCATGTGTTGAACTGCATAGTGAGGATGTCTAACAGGAAGTGCTTTGCAATGCTTGTGCAAATTGACTTGCACAATTCCCTGACACTTTTATCAGTTAATAAATCTGAATTATCGTGGATTCTAAACTGATTCTTTAAATGTTATGTCAAAATAATCTCCAATTCCCTAAAAAGCACCTGGTTCTGCTTCACTCGGGTCTCAAGTCCGTGGAGAAACAGACTTTCTGAGAGCAGTTCGTAGGTCCAGCATAATTTCAGTGGAAAAGGAATGTCAGGAATGTATCTCTGTCTGAAAGCTTTGTCTGTCAGCCTCAGCTCATTTTCCAGTTGAACTGTGGTATGTGCTGTCCACGGTGTAACGTTGTGTTTGCACAGGAGGTGAGAAACACACAGGAGGCGGCCGCGAGTCCGGCAGTGACTCATGGAAGCAGTACATGAGAAGATCCACATGGTGAGTGTCGGTCTACATCAGATCCTCAGGAAGCATGCTTGAAATAAAACATGGAGTTTATCATTCACCTTTTTCCTACGCCATGACGCTTTGTAAACGGAAGTTACTCCCATGATTTGTGCTTTAAGTAAAAAGTTGAGTTTATCATTCACCTTTTAAGCATGTTCAAAAACTGGGTACTATGAGGTGACCTTCAGCCATCATCATTAACATATTACTTTCAACATACCATGAATGACTCCTACAGATCCTCCTCCTGTCCGCAGCAAAAGAGATGTGAGGATTTGGAGGGAAAAATGAAAGATTCTTAGTGCAGTCCAGGGAATTATTCATGGTTTGTATCGAAATTCAATCGGGAGAAACAGAGCACAAATGCACAGTCTATGTACTCCGCAGTAAGCAAATGAAAAAGGTCAACAAAGAAAACATGAAAATAATGCAGCGGGCTGAAAAGTGCTATTCTATCATGTCACATTCAAATACCAAACGTTACGTTATTCACTTCTGAAAATAGAAAATTCATGAAATTTTACAGCCCATTCAGCTAAAATGACAGATAATGATTATTTGTAGCACAATCTTATGATTTGAAATCATTTGTTGCAGTCTTTTTGAGTGGAACTTCTTCAAATCGGATAATTTAAAACTCTGTAGTGTAGTTTGGTTAGGGGTGGGGTTGAGATAAGAATGAATTAAATAATTAATGAGTGATACTTTTTTTTCTTGAAGATCGATTAAATAAAGGATATGTCTTTGGTTGGGGGGGGGGAGTTTGAATGAACTGCAGCGTTGCCTAGTTAACAGTGTGAAATAGCATTGATGGACAAAACACTGTTTCCATGTTGGTTTCATGTTGATCTGTTTGTATTGCCACATAAGTAATCACGTAATGCATTTATATGATAGCACTTACCCATAGCTTCAAGTCTTGATGCCGTTTCTTACCAATAAACCATGAATGACTACACCAGTTTCTGTCCACTATCTGAACATAGTTACATCCAAGCATATTACTAAATAATGTCACAAGGTCACACTCACATATAATAATGATGTTCGGGCTCTATCCTGCGCTCGGAGACCCTCCCTCTGGACAGCACGTCACATATGCTACTAATTGCGCAATCATATTATATGTTAGTGCAAACTCGTGAAATAAAGGTTATGTGTATTTGCGGTGCTGTCCGAGGGGAGGGCTCCGAGCGCCGAATATTGTCCTGTACCCAGAGTATGCACCCAGGTTGAGATATATATTTAGACATGAGGAGATGGGGTAGTGGGGGGGAGCTGAAAAATTGTCAAGGAACAGAAGGAAAGTCTGCTCTGTAAATATACCTCTTATCTTGTTAATTGAGTTGATTACTGAACGTGCTCCTCTCGTGTTAATTAGGTTTTACAATACAAAACTTACAATTAATTAAGCTTACAATACAAAGAAGTGAGAGAAACAATGTTTGAAAATATCCCTGGACAAGAATGCCCAAGACATCATGACAAGAGTACTTGTTAACTGGCATAATGTGTCTTGAGATTAAATATGTAGTATCAAAAGATCTGGGGAAATATACTTGTGTATGAAAGCAATTTTTCTGATCCTAGGCAGGAAATTACGCTAAATAGATTGGTTTACCAATTCTTTAAAGACAGCAACCCAAATGTTTTACTTTAAAAGAATGGGTTCAATTCAGTTTTATTTGTATAGTGCTCTTTACAATACACATTGTTCCAAGGCAAGTTTTACAGGAAATGATGATAAACGTGTAGTTTCCACAGTCTGTGATGATTTGGGGTGCAATGTCATATCCAGCAGGATTTGGCACCTGCCCACACTGCCAAAAGCACCAAAAGTTGGTGAAATGACCATGGTGTTGATGTGCTTGACTGGCCAGCAAACTCACCAGATCTGAACCCCAGAGAGAATCTATGGAGTATTGTCAAGAGGAAAATGAGAAACAAGAGACCAAAAAATGCAGATGAGCTGAAGGCCACTTTCAAAGAAACCTGGGCTTCCATACCACCTCAGCAGTGCCACAAACTGATCACCTCCATGCCACGCCGAATTGAGGCAGTAATTAAAGCGAAAGGAGCCCCTACCAAGTATTGAGTACATGTAGAGTAAATGAACATACTTTCCAGAAGGCCAACAGTTCACTAAAAAGTTTTTTTTTTTTTTTTTTAATTGGTCTTAAGTATTCTAATTTGTTGAGATTGAATTGTTGGGTTTGTGTTGAATTGGTGGGTTTTTGTTAAATGTGAGCCAAAGTCACCATAATTAAAAGAACCAAAGACTTAAACTACTTCAGTCTGTGTGCACTGAATTTAATACACGGGTTTAAAGATTTGAGTTAATTTTGTGAAATGACATTTTCATAAATGAACTTTTCCACGACATTCTAATTTGAGATGCACCTGTATATGTATGTGTGTGTGTGTGTGTGTGTGTATATATATACACACTGTATACTGTATATAATTCAGACCAACACAAAATACTGACAGTTGTTGAAGCTCCTTTTTTAAGTCATGAAAAAAAAAAGCATCAAATGCATTTTCTACTTTTTATTCCATCCAGTCACATTATATGCATCTATAGAACATCCAATTTACATTTTAAGAAATCACTTCTCAACTCTCCTTAAAAATGTGATGACAAAAACATCCTACATCAGTGATGTTTATAGGAGTGAGCCTTAAATTTTCAGAATATCACAGCTAAAGTTTAGCCTCATTTCAAAAAGCAAATTTACTTTTAACTACCATTTTACCAATCTGTGAATATTTCTGCATAAGCAAGTAACATTTTAAGCTTGTGTTTCTATAGCTGTGTTTTTTGGCACACAAAGTACCCTCATGGCATTTCATTTTAAAAATGACGTTTTCTTTGCTACCATTTCTTGATGTAATGCAGAATATTTACATGTACATGAATGCTTATTCTTCAATAAAGATTTTCTAGAGTGTTACAAACAGCACTGCATTTTAAGCATCACATTACATTATCTAGAACTACACACAAAGTATGAGTAAACGGGACCAAGATGAAGCATTCAGATACACCAGATTTAAAAAAAAGGAAAAACAAACAAACAAGCGCATTCAAAAATTCCCTTTAACGACAGGTGTAATTAGACATGAAAATGGTTCAGAAAAATTAATGAAAAATTGAGCTGTCTTACCCTATTAGTGTATTAAATTCAGTACATACATTAACTGGAGAAATCAAAGAACATGATATTTATGAATTCAACATTCTTAAAAGTTTAAGACATGGCAATATGTTACAATGTTGTATTTGAAAAAAGAAATCTATATACAGCAGGACATCATTGCAAAGCATTTAAGATACATTTCCAAAGAATGTTGACTTCAATATACAATAGCCATAAACAGTGTGATGGGGTTTGAGGTTTTATTTTTTCTTTGGATTTTTTTGATATCTTGGTGAATAAAGAAGATCTGTGAAGTTGCAAAGACTAAAGTCTCAAATCCAAAGAGATATTCTAAAGCTAAGACTCGTCCACACCCTCCTGAAACGGCTCGTTCTAACACGCCCCCACATCTCTACGTTAGTATGTGGGAAGATTTGAATAACACCGCCCAAATGTTCACGCAAAGAAAGAAGGCGTAATTTTTATTCTCGCTGTAGTGTTGTTGCTGCCGCCGTCGTAGAGATGCTGTGTGTTTCATTGTGAAAGCGAAACTACTTTGTTTGGCCTTTTAAAAGAGGACGATATCTGATTCGTCACGGTGGACGAAGCGGCGTCCAGCCCGGGGTCGTCATGTGGTTGCCCTCTGGCTCCTCCTTCGTCAAATCCGCCAGCCGCGCCGTTCCTCAAACAAGCTCGCAGTGTGTGACGCATTTTATGGAGGACTGTTTCCTGAACCTGCAGACTAGCCTACAATGGGTCTGTGCTCAAAGGCTGTTCAATAAAGTGGGGCAGTTCCAACTTTGCAAGGACAGTCTGGCGCTTCTGACTCACAGCCTGTAAGTACATGGTTTATATTTAAAGAATTTGTCACTGATGATTCAAACGTGGGTTTTGAGCAGTGTAGAGTAGCGCTTGTTGTTTGTCGTTTCTCTGATCACAAATGCAGACATGGTTTTATGTTTACGCAGCACGATACGCAACCCGTAAAAACACAGTATAAGTCATTCTAATCAGTAATTATGTCCCCGCTGGATGCAACAAATGCCTCATTTATAATAGGTTTTATTGTTTTGCATCACAGTATGTGAGGGGCGTAACATTTCCGTAACATGTTTGAGATATTCGGCCGATCACAATGCACTGGATAGTTGGCCAATCACAGCACACCTCACTTTTCAGATGGATGAGCATTGTAAAAATCAACACGTTTCAGAAGGCGGGACATAGAGGAGAAACAATAATGTACAGTATGTGGAAAATAATGTGTTTTTTGAACCTTAATCCGCATAAACACATTTCATTACACCAAATACACAAAATAAATGTTCTTTTTAGCAACATCATATGACCCCTTTAAAAGAGGGATAAAAAAAAATAAAAAATTGTGACAAAGCAGTATGTACAAACTGGACAGGAACAAACGCAGAGCACCCTCTAGAGAATCTGTGTGTCACATTCTTTGTTAAACACACTATGCTGATGTTAAGTTTGTGTTTTTAATCATATTCAAAAAAAAAAAAAATGTTTTCATCAAGACAAAGCCATCCAACATATCAAACGCACAAAAATATAAAAGAAATAAAAATAATTGTAAAATTGTGCTCATTTAAAGCGGGGCTTTCTTAATGAGCAAATACACTTGGGAAGACTAGGATATGTTAATGCTATTTTACAAATGAATAAAATAATCTAAGTTCACAAACTAACAGAGCGGGTAAATGTACAGTCATGTATAATATAAGTTAAGTTCATTTTTAACAAACATCGACATCAACTATAATGGAAGAAATTAAAAGGCTTTGTGACTTGCGATAAACAAGGCAAGTCAAATATATGTGGAACTGCACATTTTTTTCATAAAGTCAAAGACAGTGGAGTCAAAAACAGACTTTTGGAATGCATGCAGGTTTGGAACATGAGAGTGACAGTGTGTTTTTAGGGTAAACAGCATACAGATGTTACAAACTCTGGGTTTGCTACAGATTTCAGTCACGGTTCGGCATCTATGCTGAGATTGGGAAAGAGTAATCAATTCTTCAAGAGCAGGTCATATGGGTTTTCGAAAAATCTCTCTTTTGCAGTTTGTAAGATATCTATCCTTCAATGTAAACATTCTGCAAAGTTGTTAATCAAAAAAGTGCATGATAAATAAAGATAGTCTCTCAAAAGAAAGAGTCAACTCAGAATCACCTTAATAAAGATAGACTCTCAAAAGAAAGAGTCAACGTTACCGGTGTACGTCACTGGGTAACACATTAGCATCATCCTGGCCTGCCCACGAAATACAAACACTCTCTGTGTGGAGAAGATGCTGTGCTCCAACCTTTTGTTGTGCTCGTCGTTTTACCGAGGACTGCTTCTCTAATCTTGCCTTTTATCTTTGTTGGCTTCTAATCTTCATTTAATCTTCAAGTGTCTCCGAACCACAACCTGTCCTGTAAGCACGATTGATACGTTATGTGATACATTTTCAATTGAGTGCTCAAAATATCTATTTTTTTTTTGTGCTAACTTATGATACCTAGTGCAGCTTTTAGGTTTCAAGGTAAAGCATGATATTACTGTTATACTGAAATAGTTCTGATAATTCGCTGTGAACCCACTATTTCCTAGGAATGTACACCTTAGAATCACATTAATCGAATATGTCAATTAATGTAGACTGTGCTTGTTCTAATTACTCTGTTTAATAATAAAGAATGTAGTGTAGCGCAGACTTTATAATCCTTGTTAAAGTGGTGTGTAAAATACCCGGTAGAGAGAGATGAGTTAGTTAGGCGGGTGCATGTGATACAGCTGTTCTGCATTATAATTAAAGGTCTGTCGTTCTTCAGACATTACAGTAGACATATTTTGGTTTTCAAACTGTATTGTTTTATCAGTTAGTCATGTTAGCACTCAGCTAATGTATCCACAGTATTGTTTTAAGTGTTTACAGTTTAGCAGCTAAACTTTAGGATTCGCTTGGATTCGTGTTAAAACAATAATAATAATAATAATAATATAATAATAGTTCTTGAAATAATGACATAAAAACTTTTTTTTTTATGAAAAGGTGCATGCTAGGGTTGCCAGGTTGTCACAACAAAACCCGCCCAATTGCTACACAAAACTAGCCTAATCGTGTAGTTTTTGAAATAATGGCATAATTGGTTTTACAGATGGTAGCGCTCACTAACTCGATCTAGTGCTCCGTAGGTTTTTGGAAGGGAGGGGTTTACAGACATTTTGCTCAGAACTGAATCAAACGAAACGTTTCGAAATCTTGGACAAATGACTATGTATAAATGTATATTCTGGGAAAATTACAGTGTTTTCTGACCTAAGATGCATTTAAACCTGTTGTAGGGGACTCCAACACAATATTAGGACACTTAAAAAAAAAAAAACATACAACCTGCTCTTTCAGAAGAAAAGAAAAGCAGTCAAAGCTAGCACAGTATGTGTCCCAATGCAAAACCAGAGGAAGAACAACAAATAAAAAAGCACATTGCATAGTATATAAGCTCATTTTAGTGTTTTTTGATAGCATGCGTAATGTTTAGTGTCATTAGGGAGTGTAGTCCACATAATATCGATTACACTGAAAATCCAATCTTGGTAAATCACATTCATACCCAGCAGTGCTAAACCACTTCTACAGTACATCTGCTAATGCAAACAAACAGAAAAAGCAAATGAAAATGTGACTGTAACGATGGAATATCTGGCAACGTAACTTGTGTGTCCTCTGGTTCCTATTGCACGCTAACCGCAGAAGGACAGTCGCAGTGGTGTGAACGACCCATCAATCACACAAGCACACACAGAACAAAACATATTTGCAGTGAGCACTGCGGAGGAGGTGTTGTCCTTTTTAGGGTGTCTGAGATCCAGATCTCTTGAAGCTACCCAGCAGACTCTGAACACCCTTCTTCACACTGGATCCGACCCTGCGGGCGACAGAGTCGGCAGGGGGGCCGGGGAGACAAGAGCTGCCACTGCTGGGGGGCCGAGCATCCAAACACTTCTGATACCTCAGCTGGGAATGATGGAATACATAATTTAAAACTCAAAACATTATAGCAACATATTTCAGCTTGAACTAGATTATACGCCAATCTAATTTAAACTTGAACTGTAACTTCTGCACCCAAAAAACATCAAACAACCCTCCCCAAACACCCCGGTCAGTCTAACAGTCCCCAAACACCAGCAAAACATGCACCACTGCTTGAGGCAGACCAACAGAACTGTTGTACATTTGGGAGAGGGACTTCCTGTATTTACTGTAAGTTAAATTAATTCTTCACTGCACGTGTGGAAGAGATTGGGGAGTTCATGGCTAGTGTTGCACACTTTTTTTATATTTAATATATTTATATTACATCATATTTAATGACTTATAAATCACAGTGTTCATGCTCTTCAGGAAGTAATGTAAAACAATTCCCCAGCATTACACTCTTTGCACTGGCTGCTGATTTGTTACAGAACTGATTTCAATATATTGCATTTTGTTTTTAAATCTGTGTTATTAAGGTCATCTCAACAAAGACTACTGATGCTTCCGGGATTTAGGGCCTTGTTTATAAAGCGTGCGTCGCTCAGATTTGATCTTAAAGTGTGCATGCGCTTAAGGGTCAGGGTCTGAGCAGACGTACTCACTTTATCTTGTCGGAGAACTGCAGGTTTCTGGAAATGTAAGCTGTTCTTGCAGCTCGCTTTTCTGAATAAAAAGATTTGGACGATGACTGCTGATCTTTTATATGATAATGAAATTAATTCGGAGTTGTTTACAAGGCAGAGAGCTGAAACCATTCAATTGCACGCAAGGTCAAGATCATTTATGATTCATGGATTTCAGATCTGAGAGGTGTCCATGCGTTTTCTGTGCATACGTTCATTCTATGAATCACACGTACGCATATTTGAGAGATGATCGCAAGATCAAATTTAGGATGGTTTTCTGTGCAACATTTTATAAATGATGCCCCTAGACTAACAACTGCTTTTGATTTTTAAAGTTGAATTTTCTGATCGCATTCTCAATGTAAACAGATTTTTATCCTTTATCTTTTTGTACAGCACAATGGTCAACTACTATTGTTTTATTTGTGCTATATGACTAAAATTTGATTTGATTTGATCATATAGACAAACACGTCCTTACTCACCATACAGGCGGCCTGTACGGCTTCACTTAGACTGGCTGCGTTTGGATCACACCAGAACATGTGGCAGATAAAGTCTCCAGGTCCCTCTGCCATTATGAATGCAAACGTGTGCACATCCTTCCCGACTCCCATAAATGCCAGGAAACGCACACGACATTCAGAAAGAACTTCCTCTGTCTGTGACAATGAGACAAGAAATGTAAGTGGTTATCTAATCAAATTTTATGATACAGCATTACATAAAATACTCAAGTACTGCATAATGTCAACAAACAGAAACCTGACCTCAGAAGTCAGAATAGTGAGTGTAGCGGACGCCACGTTCACAGTCACAGGTGTCCAGTCCTCCTGGTCTTTGCTGTTAAGAGCAGTCTCCAGTGCTACATTGATCACATCCATGCCCAAGAGACAGATACCGACACGACTCAACTTCAGTTTCAGGAAGCTAACTTTGATTTAAACATGAAATGCATACATCTATATTAAGTGCTTACAGGGTATGACATAGCTACACAAAAATGGGGAAAATGCAGGTAAAACTGTATAATAGTATAATGCAGTGTAGTATTATAGTGTTAATGAGGACTTCCTACCAGCTGGCTTTGTCACTGGCACACGACCCAAGTACCGCACCTGGAAGTGCTGGACCAGCTCGTTCTTGGGAGCCGGGAACTCTGAAGGAAGAAAGATCTGATTCAGTCATAATAATATAATTTCATTTTTATCTATTACAGTACTCACTTGAGAAGGTGAGAGAGAAATATCTGATGCACACATTAAAAAAAATGCGTAGTCAAACCCAACACTGTCAACAGTTACATACTGTACTGCAGACCATCCACAAACAAAAGCTAAATTCATGTCAGAAGTTACCCTGGAAGGGGATGTCCCTAAGTCTTGAGGGGTCAGTGTTCAGTCTGCTGGATGACTTCCTCTGGGCCATTATCTAGGGACATACACAGACAAAACAATATAAAACTAAACACATGGACAGAATTGCATCGGCAGTTGCATTCTCTATCTGACTACATGGCTGATCCTCACTGATCTAAAAGAGTAAGACACACAGGTGTATACTGATAGAAATAGAAATACTGATCCTTGTGTATACAGAGAGTAAAAATAAAGGACTAGAAAAACATATAGTATTGGTTTCAATTATTTAGCATAATAAATGAGGGGATGCACCAATAATAAATTAACTTTTTTTTTTATTAACTCTGCTGCCGTGCTAAACAGGGTGGAGAGTAATGTTTCTGTCATATTTAAGAAGAGGTCATGGTTGTTTCTTTTAACGGCACAAACCAGCATAAATCGAGCACAAATGAATGGGACCGGTTTGGAACTATTTAGATTGCATGGGGTGGAGAGTGACGTCACAGCCTCCGAAAATATTTTGGTTATATCTACGGAAGGAAAATAGATACAGTGTTTGTTTTAACGGCACAAACGGGCACAAATCGAGCACAAACGACCTGCGCTGGTTTGGAGAGATTTGGGCAACATCGGGTGAAGAGTGACGAATCACGGTCACACGGTCAAAAAAAAACAATGTTTAATATCTCAAACACCAAACTAGCACCAATGTACGTTTTTGCAGCACAAATCCCCACAAACGTAGCACAAACGAATGGCATAGTTTTGGTGATTATTTCTTTTTATGGGGTGCCAACTTCACAGAGGTAATACATTTCGTTGGCTAGATGCTAGACTTGGCACTGGTATGTGTAGCACCCACTGTGTTCAGACTGCCCTGGAGGTACAGTATGTGCACCAACCTTATGCAAGGAGCATGGCAAGAGTGAGAATTAGAGGTTGCTCTGTACCTGAAGACAAGCTAGTGATTTTGCATTTTCTATTGCAGTAACTTCAGCCCTAAATTCTGCCATTTTCTGCTCCTCCCTCCTGAGACCATCGCCAACATAAGTTTCTATCTATAAACACAAGGAAACTGTGAAACATCTGACGGATGTCATTATTGCATTTGGCTCAGGTCTGAAGCACATGAGAACCACAAGCTATTATTGATGTCTGGACCGCAAAGGAGAACATCATTCAACGATAAACCACTGAAAAGTGTATTTCCGCCAAACACAATTCTGATTTAGCCAGGTTTTGGAAGGTGCTATACTCCAAAACTTAGTAAGTGTACAAGCATTATTTGAAAATGAGCATGCGGAAGTAGCACCTCCTGTTGACAAAGACTTTTTTCCATGACCCATCCCAAACTGTTGGGTGTAAGGTGCATTGTGACAACCACTGCAATTACCCTATACCCAGACAGACATGTGACGGTGTTCGGTAATGCGATATATCACGGTAATAAATATGCACGATATTGTTATTGTGGGCACTTCAAAATACAGTGAATAAATATTTATTACAAATTATTATGATTTTTTGAATGCATTTTAAGAATATTTTTCCATGTAAACAAGCACATGGCGGAACATGTGAAGGAGATGCACATTCACTCTCTGACAGCAGATGGTGCTGAACAGCAGAAATGAAGCCGTTACCCTGGAAACCCCATAAATAAACCAGCTGCACTACTTTCTAAAATGTACTTAAATGGTTTAACTGGGAATACTTCCTATAACACACTGTACTTGCTACATCATTAGAAGAATGGCATCTACGCTAATATTCAGGCATGTGATCAGCTAGAGACAAAAAATAAGGAAAATCTGACCATGCCCAGGTCCTTCACTAACATTTCTAGCTGTAGTTTCACCCTCTCGCATTCACGTTGCACTAGACTACTAGTTGCACTTTATCCTCCAACTTCTTGCATTGTTTTTCCAACTCAACAGACGAAACTTTCTCATTCACCCTCTGTAGCAGATCTGTCAGCTGAGCTTCCAAGGAGGTGACGCATGCTTTCAGGGTGGAGACTGCAGAAGATGGGTAACAGTCTGTCTCATCCTCCCTCTCCTCTGGGGGCGGTGGTGGAGGAAAATTAAGATCTTCATCCGGAGCATTATCTTCGCTTCTCTCACTTTCTTCATCAGAGTTTATGACCACAAAAATATCCTCAAAAAGTGTTTATATAAGAAATGGCATACAAAAAACCCTCATAAAGACAAGTAAGCAAAAGTCTGTTGCATAAATGTTCTCCTTTGCTTTCAGAATCGGTAAAGAATTACAAAAGAAAAGAGCTTATCTGTTCATTGTCCGTTAAGTAGTGCTTTATCCTAAAAAAACACCCTGTAAGTTTCAGAACTCAAAACTTTCTCATTAGTCTAAAAACAGCTTATATTGAAGCCAGTCTGCCGAAACGACAGCTTGAGGAATGTTCTACTCTCTGATGTAATAGTGTGGATAAGCACCGTCTCCACAGAAGATCAACGCCTGTGTCTACATCGCTGTCTGTTTAGCCCCGCCCACTGATTCAACATCACTGTATGTTTAGCCCCGCCCACTGATTCAACATCACTGCCTGTTTAGCCCCGCCCGCTGATTCAGCATCACTTCCTGTTTAGTCCCGCCCACTGATTCAAAATCACCACCTGTTTAGACCAGTCCACCGATTCAACATCACTTCCTGTTGTCCCCCCACTGATTCAAAAATCAACCACCTGTTTAGACCAGTCCACCGATTCAGCATCACTTCCTGTTTAGCCCGCGCCCTGATTCAAAATCACCACCTGTTTAGACCAGTCCACCGATTCAGCATCACTTCCTGTTTAGCCCCGCCCACTGATTCAAAATCACCACCTGTTTAGACCAGTCCACCGATTCAACATCACTGCCTGTTTAGTCCCGCCCACTGATTCAAAATCACCACCTGTTTAGACCAGTCCACCGATTCAGCATCACTTCCTGTTTAGCCCCGCCCACTGATTCAAAATCACCACCTGTTTAGACCCGTCCACCGATTCACGATTCAAAATCACCACCTGTTTAGACCAGTCCACCGATTCAACATCACTGCCTGTTTAGACCAGACCACTGATTCAACATCACTGCCTGTTTAGCCCCGCCCACAGATTCAACATCAATGCCTGTTTAGACCAGTCCACTGATTCAAAATCACCACCTGTTTAGACCAGTCCACCGATTCAACATCACCACCTGTTTAGACCAGTCCACCGATTCAACATCACTGCCTGTTTAGCCCCGCCCACAGATTCAACATCAATGCCTGTTGAGTCACTGCCTGTTTAAGGCAGGTCGACGCAGAAACCAAACGACAAAGATGTTTTGAAGACAACAATCCGAGCGCTCACACAGAAGCACATAGGAGCGATTGAAAGTCTATGTGCAGATATATTAGGGATCCGCCGTTAGACGCGGTTTTCATATGCTCCCGTGTGCTTCTGTGTGAGCACTTGGTGAAGAGCGTGAAGCGATGATCATTGTAGCCAATCACAGTCATATCTGTTGAGCATGTGATCATTACGGCCAATCTGCGGTTTTTAAGAATCTGCTCAACAGCACTCAAATGTTAGTGGGAAATGGACATTATTAAAACTGCAGTACCGACTACTAGACACTAGTACCCATATTTATTTCACATCTCATTTTTTTATATGTTGGTTTGTCAGCTACATCACATACTATTATTCGCCTCATTTTGAATATGTTTTCTGATTAGCCTACAGTTATCAACCCTCCTTTCTCCCAAAAATGAAAATTCTGTCAATTAGGCCTACTCTCAAGTTACCCTCAAGATGTTCTAAACCTGTGTAAGTTTCAGTAACATTTTGTTTGTTTTGATAGTCCACTTCAAACATTCTACTAACAGTAAGTAACTTTGGAATAACAAGTCAACTAGCAGTCATTCGAATATTAGTAGACTGTCTGTTTAATATCTTCACTTTTTTTGATGCGTTTTTGATGGGTCCACAACATACTGACTATGAGAAACTTTGCAAGTATGTCAACGTATTCTACTAATCCTAAACCTAACCTAACAGTCTACTCTGAGAGTTAGTAGACATGTAGTTGCAAATGAATAAGAATTAGTTGACATGTAGTTGCAAAGTTACTTATAGTTAGTAGAATTTCTAAAGTGGACTATCAAAATAAAGTGTAACCTAAGTTTCTTCTGTTGAGCACAAAACAAGATATTTTGAAGAATGCTGGTAACCAAACAGTTGACAGTAGCCAATGATTTCAATAAAATAGAAAAAATACAAGGAAATTCAATGGCTATGGTCAACTGTTTGAAATCAAAATTTCTCAAAGTATTAAAAAAACAAAAAAACAAAAACAAAAAAGAAACAGGTTTGGATTAAGTGGAGGGTGAGTAAATGATGACAGAACTTTCATTTTTGAACTATCCCTTTAAACACTCGACACATTGCTGTTTCAATAAATGTAGCATATTACGGACACTGCAGCAGAGTGCACAATGTCTTTGATATTTAATCAAGAATATGACTATTTTTAGCCAGCAGCTATGATGTCCTCACCTTTGAGCAGATGTCATGCAGGCTTGTGGCGATGTTCTTTGCAGGGGTGTCACACCGAAATACATGACACTTGAGCATGTGAGTCAACTTGTCTCGTGCCACATATGCAAAGTCCCTATTGTAAGAGACAAGAGACAAACATAAAAATATGCATGTTGTCATATCACTTCAATTTATCCACACACCCATAAGCTTATGCATGCACAGTAACAAACGTCTTGTATGTGTGTGAAACCTTTGTTCCCTGAATAGGAAACGAGATGCAACATTATGGCTGATGCTATGGGAACACACTCTGGTGTGACTACTGAGCCCATAAAGAGTCACGCCATTTTATTGGCAGACAGTGCTAACTCCGCTCACTGAGGCATTGATTCAGGGAACCAAAGTTACATATGTATCCAAGACATTCCCTTTCAAAGGTATACTTTGACACTGCATCAGTAGCCGACACTATACCATCACACCGCCACACAGATATCTTCCAACAATACTCCTCAGGCCAAAGTAGGGCTGCACGATTAATCAAAATTAAACTGGAATCGTGATTTGGCAAAGGCTGCATTTTTTCAAGCACAGCTTGTCAGCGAAGCACTGTTCTGTGATCAGTAGTAAATACTACTCCATTCAAAGGCCAGAGGGGGCTCGTGCTGAAACTCCAAATATGCCCCGCAGGAGAAAGATAATGCAAGTTGCTCCAGGAAATTTCTATCACTGTATCTGAATACACAGAAGATTGAACTGCTTCCACTGATTCAACGTGACAAACAAAACACACTACTACGGCAGTATATGATTTTTTTTAGTTCTTCAAGCCTTCTTGGGTATTTTCATTATAATAAAGTTTATTTATAATGCTATGCCAGTGTTTCCCAAACATTAATTGATTTGTGACGGCCACCACAATATCAAATCTGACTGACACAAATAGATTTTTCAAAAAGGTTTTGACTTCGTTAAATAAACATGAGCACTGCACATTTCAAAATTGAAATCCATTGCGGGTGTTTTTATATCACTGTATTTCTGAAGGAAACCGACTGTCTTCAAAAAATTTTGGATGTCATTTTCAATTCATTTTGCATGTAATGTCTGATAAAGCAGCGTTTGTGAGTGGAGCCCTGCTTTGTGTACAGCTGTTACCGGGGAATCTCTCCCACTCTATGCGCTTCCTGCTGGCAGAGAATGAATTTGCATATGTTGCCACAAATAGAGCGGAAGTCTGTGGGAAACACTGCGTAGAACACTATAAAAAAAATCTTGCTCTTTCAAGTTTTATTATGACAGTGAACAGTGGTCAGGATTATTATAAAATACGCCTACCTCCTGCATCATCCGCTGGAATGTCACTCTCATGAACATGTCTAAGACATTGGAAGCTGGAGATTACGGTTTATAAAGTTGTACATATGGATATTATTTACATTTACATTTAATCATTTAGCAGACGCTTTTATCCAAAGCTACTTACAAATGAAAACAATAGAAGCAATCAGACCAGCGAGAGAACAACAACAGTATACAAGTGCAAGTATACAAGTCTCAGTAAGTCCAGCAAAGAACACGTAGCTATGTTTTTTTTTTTCAAGAATAGAATAGAATAGAAAAGAAAAGGTAAGTGCTAGTATTAGTTGGTCAAGTACTGGCGAAAAAGATGTCTTTAGATGTTTTTTGAAGATGAGTAAAGACTGTTCGAATTGAGATCGGGAGGTCATTCCACCAGCTGGGCGAGTGATTTTGAACCTCTTTGGGATGGTGCCACAAGGCGCCGTTCACTTGCAGAACGCAAGCATCTGGAGGGCACATAAGTTTGAACTAGTGAGTCAGTACCTTGAATGAGTGGCTACTGGTAGCCAGTGTAACCTGATGAGGAGAGGAGTAAACATGAGTTTTTTTGGCTCATTGAAGACAACTCTCGCTGCTGCATTCTGGATCAGTTGCAGAGGCTTGATAGTACATGCAGGAAGGCCCGCCAGGAGAGCATTACAATAGTCCAGTCTGGAGAGAACCAGAGCTTGGACAAGAAGTTGGGTGACTTGCTCTGACAGGAAGGGTCTGATCTTCCTAATGTTGTATAAGGCAAATCTGCAGGACCGGGTCGTTGTAGCAATATGATCTGTGAAGCTTAACTGATGATCCATCACAACTCCTAGGTTTCTGGCTGTCCTGGAAGGAGTTATGGTTGATGAACCCAGCTGTATAGAGAAGTTGTGATGAAACAATGGGTTAGCTGGAACCACAAGCAGTTCTGTCTTAGTAAGATTGAGCTGAAGGGATGGTCCTTCATCCAGCTAGAAATGTCACTCAGACAGGCTGGAATGCGAGCAGCTACTGTTGGATCATCTGGAGTTGAGTGTCATTAGCGTAGAAGTGATAAGAAAAGCCATGCTTCTGAATGACAGATCCTAATGACGTCATGTAGATGGAGAAGAGAAGTGGTCCAAGCACTGAGCTTTTTGGAATAGCTGTGATAAGAAAAGCCATGTAGAAACTTCACCCCTCCAAGTTGTTCTGACAAGATCTATCAGAGAGGTAGGACTTGAACCACTGGAGTGCGGCTCGGAATGCCCATCTTTTGAGGGTGGACAGGGAATCTGGTGATTAACCGGTCAAAAGCAGCAGACAGGTCCAGCAAGAGAGCTGAGGATTTGGAAGCTGCTCTCAGCCAGTCGCAGGGCTCAGTAACCGAGAGCAGGGCAGTCTCAAACGCTGGCCACTTTTGAAGCCAATTGGTTGCTGTCCAGTAGGTTGTTCTGTACAAGAAACATAGAGAGCTGGTTGAACACAACTCGCTCAAGTGTCTTTGCAATGAATGGAAGAAGGGTTACCGGTCGGTAGTTTTCTAGAAGTGCTGGATTTAGAGATGGTTTCTTAAGCAGGCTTACCCGAGCCTGCTTAAATGCTGAGGGAAATGTGCCAGAGTGAAGGTGTTGATAATGTGAGTAAGTGAAGGTATGACTGAAGAGTGAAATGGCCTGAAGGAGGTGAGTGGAGATTGGATCGTGTGGACAAGTCGATGATGGAAAGGATAAGTTTATCATCCGTCTATGAGAGTGGAGAAAGGAGGAGGAGATGGTTCTTGTGTATTAGTCGTTATGAAACTGCAACATCAGTCTGCGAGTTGAGGAGGAGGAGGAGGAGGAGGACAAAGAAGAGAAGAGAATGTTTTGAAAAGGTTGCGAGAGTCAGAACAGTTGTTAATTTTGTTGTGGTAGTATGCTGTTTAAGCAGTGAAGACATTTGCAGAGAAGGAAGAGAGGAGAGACTGATACACACTGAGGTCGGTAGAGTTTCTTGATTTCATTTCCTCTCTGCAGCCCTGAGTTTAGAGCGATGTTCACGGAGAACATCGGACAGCCAGGGGGCAGATGGGGTGGTGCATGCTGGTCTGGATGACAGTGGGCAAAAGTTGTCCAAGCAAGAGGTTAGAGTGGAGCAAAGAGTGTCAGTAGCACTGTTTGTGTCCAGTGTTGAAAACTGAGAGAGTGAAGGAAGTGAGGAAGAAACCATAGAGGATAGGCGAGAGGGAGAGAGTGAGCGTAGGTTGCGTCGAAAAGTGACCTGCGGAGGAATGTGTGCCGTGTCAGGAGTAAGTATGAGGTTAGAAGTGATGAGGAAGTGGTCTGAGGTGTGCAGTTGAGTAACTAAAGTGTTGTCTGGGGAATAACAGCATGTGTAGATGAGGTCTAGCTGGTTGCCTGATTTGTGCATAGCTGTACTAGATGCTCGCTTGAGATCAAATGAGGCGAGCAGAGTGTTGAAGTCAGCAGCCTGAGGTTTTTCTAGGTGGATGTTGAAGTCACCAAGCAGTACCAGAGGAGTTCAATCCTTACAAAAATGCATCGATTCAGGACGCCTTTATTAACCCCAGAGCAGTATGGAGCACTTTTTATAATGGATTTATGAACTTTATGAAGCACTTTTTGTGATCTTGGAAGAACGACAGTGGCCTGCGGAGCGAATGTGCACTGCAGTAGTAAGAATCATACAACTTGAACTGAGTCTCTGGCCGGACGGACATCATTGCATACAAAAGATTAATGCTTTAAGAGCTTCTGAACTTGGGCACAAATGTCAACATATCCACTCTATGGAGCTAGGACCACTCAGTGTGATCCACTAAATAAAAAAGAAAACTTCCAAACTCCATACTCAGAAATATAATGCTGCATCCACTGACAGATGAATCGTCTACCTGAAGAGAAATCAGCACAAGCTCGTCCTTATAAGGTGCCAGTGAAGCAATGCCTCAGTGGGTGGTGCTAGTGTTATCTGCCAATAAATAGGCATTATTCTATACAGGCTTCAGACCAGGGCCATGCGCAGGGGGGTGGCCCAGTGGCTACAGCCACTGCCCCTTTGCCCTAATCAGCTGAGGTGCCCCTCTCACCAACCCTCCCCCATCATACAAACGTTCTGTTCCCGCTTCGCTAAAGATCCACTGATTCCGCTAATCCGCGCCATGTTTTCCCTCAATCTGTGTGCCGCTCTCTGGAGAATGGACACCACAGTTCCCAAAGCTCGTTCATTAACAGGTAGATGCATTACAATCAACATTACAGTCAGTGGATGATTCGCTAAATTAGTAATTTGATAGTTTGTTTTTACTATTTCTGTCGGTAATGATTTGCTCTCTGTCTTCTAAAAATGCTAACAAGAAAAATATCCACATTCTTAGATATAGAATATCTGATCAAATTATTGTACCCGATCAGATCTAATATAAATAACACAAAATTTGCAGTTGTTTTCACACTGTGTAAAAAAAAAAATTTCACACTGTGTCAACAATGCCTTCACAAAAAAGAAGACAGAGAAAGAGCGAAGAGAGGCTGCTAAAGGCAGTTCAACATTGCAAATATGAATTCAAAGCTACAGGAATCCAGCAGGTAAATCATAGAATATTTAGCAGTTTTTCACATTTTAATTCTTGTAATTAAGTGTATTTCCCATTATAATTACTTGTCTTGGTACTAGTAATCTATAACATCATATTTATTATATTTTCTGAAAACCATATTAGACCTATAAATAGTTTAAAAAATAATATAAATGTTCTAAATGAGTTGTTTAATATAATATAGATTTATGCTGTAAAACATTAAATTAAATGTCTAATTCTTATAGGGGAGAGTGGGGTAAACTTAGCCATTAGCCATGTCCTCATGATAAGGGAAAATGACGCAGAAGTACAATGAAACGTATCTATCCTATCCTAATAAAAGTATTCCTATCATTTTAAATGATCAGAATGTATGACAAAGGGTTCTAAAAATACGGTTTCTTATATAAAAGTGTTCCCATGGCCCAGTTTGCCCCAAGTTAGGGGTAAGTTGACACGAGTCGATTCAGTGGGTAAGATGCACCATCTGGGTGTAAAATGACCATCTGACTGAATCTGATTCAAACCCATGTAAAAAAAATAAAATAATTTAAACACTAATTTAATAATTTTCTTTTACAAACAGTCATATTTCTTTTCATAAAGTTAACTTAAACAACATAAAACCAACAAAATTGTTTGCATTTCTGAAAGAATATGTTGAACACCAAAGTTGTAACTTTCCTAAAACAGACTAAACAGAGAGTTTGTTGGCCATTAGTGACTACAGGTGGAACGGTATCTGATTATATTGTGATAAAAAGCATTTTCTGGTTCTTATCAGAGAAGGATTTGGTGCACTTGTACACACTCTCCCTATCAAATAAACTATAAATAATATGTATAGGCTATATGATATACAAACCCAGTAATATCACTTTAAAATACCAGTTTACAATTCAGAGATTTAACTTAACTACAGTGCCTTATGGTAATGAAAAGTTAAATGCAGACTTAATCTACCCCACAGCATTTAGCTCATTTTGCCCCATAGTCTTATTTTAAAGAAAAAAAATTATTAATTCAGGCAAATATTTAGCTAAATGATTTGCATGGTTTTATATGTTGCTTAATTACCTATATGTATCATAAATATTTTTAGACCTGGATAAATTTGCTTTGACATAATAACCATTACATCTGTTATGCTAAAATTTTACTTCGGCAAGCCAAAAACTGTTTTTAAAGTAAATGGGTGCCTTCCACTCCTCCCGTGTGTTTCTCCTTTTCACAGTCTGGCAGAAATGATGGTTGGTTCCAAAATACATGGTCACATGACAGTAAAATGTACAGTTGCCAAGATACAGGGGTTGTGTCAACCTACCCCACTCTCCCCTACTTCCACTGAAGATGAGGCAGAAGCAGGCTCAGAGAGTGAGGGAGAGCCCACTTTTATCAAAACATCTACAATAAAGTCTGAAATTATTACAGTGTGCGCTGTCTTCTCTTTTAACTGTATATTTGTAACAACTGGATAATTTGTATTAGCAAGCACCCACCCCCTTAGTGCCCCTTTTTTTGATTTGGGCCATTGCCCCTCAAAATGTCTGTGCATGGCCCTGCTTCAGACTATCGTCAAATCCAAGGGATTGTAAGCGTCAGCGGTTGGATGCAGTGTTGAAGTAAACCTATGAAAGGCAACATCTTATGTTTGCACTAATTCTTGTTTGTAGAATTTTGGTAAATTATTCCAAAAATGTGGAGTAAGACAAATACCTCCAAGTGAATTTGACAATCATATTTTTCACTGTAAATATATTGTTACATAAAAATAGTGAAATACTTCTATAAGTGAATATATTAAAAAAATTATTAGTTTGTCAACTAGGGTTGGACAATTAATACACATACAATAGAAATTACAATATGGCTTTTATGTTTTACAATATGTGCGATTACCAAATGACAAAAGAAAGTGATTTAATTAAATATATAGTCTGATGTGCTCTGCACTGCTGACAATTTTACATCTAGCCATGTAAGTATATCACAACACTACCACTGTATTCAACATGTCATGTGTATGGTAATTTTGTCAGAAAACACAAATCTGTATTTTAGCAGTACAGAGCAGCAAATTGTAAATGACCTGGAAGTGACTGCTGGTTAACATTTAGACTTAATGGACCACAGTTGAGTGACTATATTATACTAACTGTTATTTTTTGAAATATATTATGAAGAGGGTGGGAGATGTGAAGTGATGTGTATAGTCATGATGATAATAAGATTGAATGATGTAATATATATTGTAATGAATGTGCTATTTAATGTGGTGTGTCTTTTAGTGTTTCTACAGATCTTTTCCAGACAAAAGTAGTTCAGTCACCACAATTTTCATGTTCCAATAAATAAATAAATAAATAAATAACAAAATTAAGTAACAATCTAGTCCAAAAGACTCTATGTTATATTATCCAAATCTGTTTTTTTTTCTGAGGCTCTCAAATGAAATTTCATTTTTGGGTGCATTATGCTTGGTATTGTAATAAGTACACAAAAGCTAACAAACAATGCAATACAGTAACACACTACCTCTCCCTGGGATCCAGGATGCAGCAGGACAGACAGAACAAAAACACAACATAATAATTCAGCAAAATCTAAATTATTTAAATATAAGCAGCTTCAGACAGAGTGTTGCAATTGCTAAAAAAGTGATGAAACAACATAAAAGCCAATTTATTTCTTGTAACATTGTGCATTTGTCAGTCTGTGGTCATACACATGCTGTTAATCTCTCACTCCAAAGCAAAAATTATTTCAGATTCAGTGTCTCTTTAACCTTTAAAGATCACTCATGCTGGCAACTCACTGAGCTGCTCGCAGACATACCTGCCATCATCACGTCCAACTCCCCACACACGAATGCTGATGATCGGCTGAGAGTAAAGCAGCGTTCGACCGTGAGGCTCGATCAGGTTCAGAGTCTCATTCTCCAGCACCAGAAGCATTTCCTTCCCCTACACAGCAACACAAACAAAGGCATATTAAGTGGTGTGCTTTTGTCTCTCCTTGAAATCCTAAACTTATAACGTCAAAATCAGTCAAAACATATAACTCTATACATTGCCATCTTGTATGACTGAATAAATTGATCTTTTGGTTTTTCTCCATCAATCAAATTTGAAGTAAAATGAGCAGGGTTCCCACATCTTGGTCAACTTCAAATTCATGGACCTTTCAAGGACTTTCCAGGTCCAATACCCTCATATTCAAGGACTCAATGTGGAGACACATTTCAAGTGAGAGCAAGGTTACATCGTGTTACCTTGTAAGATACATTGTTACAGTTTTTTTTTTTACATTTATTTTTGGCCATATGACAGAGATCATATATTCTATTGGTCGTATTTCTGTTTGCATAAAACTGAAGAATATTCGGTACATCCTATTGTGGGATTACAAATTTATAAAATGTTAAATCTAGGTTCCAATGTAGTAGTATGTACATTGTGTTTTACATTGTGAGATTAAGATGATGACATTCTGAGATGATCAAGTCAAGCAGCCCAGGAGACATTAACATTTTGTCTTCATGCACATCCTGACTATAGGGCAGGGTCCCAAGATAAAGGTGACTGCTAAGCTCAAGGCACAGCTGTGCCTTTGTTTCGATGATAATGTGAAGGTATGGGCGATACTGTCAGGCACCTCTGCATTTGAATGACACTGTTATGCTGATGAGATCAAGGCTGATCCCTTTACTTCAATTGTATGCTATGGGTTAGAATGTCTCCACCTCTACTGTATGTATCCCTCTCACTTGAATGTATAAAAACTCCAAAGTATCATTGCTTTGGTTAGACTTTTGATGACTGCAGCACCAAGCAGAGCGTTCACAATAAAGAATTCTGCTGAAGATTACCCAAGAGTCTCCTGGTCATCGTTTCTGAACACTATAGAGCAGTGGTTCTGAATTCCTGTCATCGCCCCCAGCTCTGCACATTTTTCATGTCTCTCTTTATTAACACACCTGATTCAGATAATTAGCTCGTTAGAAGTGAGCTCCATGCATGAACTGTGTTCCCATTGACATGGTCCCTACACAGTGTTCACTGCTCCTGGCATTTTCTTTTTAAACAATGACATTTAAAATTTTGAACTAAAATGTTATTGCAACCATATAGCCTATGAACTGATGATTATTATTATCAATATTATTATTATTTTCAATTAAAGAGAACTTGGAGTGTGTGGGCTGCTTTTGGTGCTTGAATTTGTTCTTCATTATTAATGAGGTTCAGATTAAGGAATATGCTAGAAGTTACAATTTTAAAAATGTGTAACTTTGTTTCTCTATTTAACCACATTAACTTACAATACTGAAAGACGTCTTTCCTCAGGTAAATTGCACGTTTTCTTGCCTAGCTGGATGTTGTGCTTATGATCAATAATCACGTTCTTTGCATTCACCCAGACTGATTTGGCGAAATCAAAACGTGGACAGTGAAGGGGATTGCCGCTAGCTGTGAAGTGGGAGCGACCAGGCGGCAGAGGATTCTGCAAGATCTTAAAGCCTTCCTTGAGTGGCTACGTTCGCAATTCAAACAAAGATTTGTGCAAAAAGAATGATTAATTTGATATTTGTATGGTCTAGAAGGCCATACAGCGTATGCCCGCGAATACGGGACAAACTGCATTCCGTCTAGCTTTCATACGGAATGCTTCTATGATGCATTAAATACGGCACAATTCCATATTAGGCTATACGGAATGGTTGGCAACCCTATTTTGCATGGATTTTATTGAAAAGAGCATAGGTTCATGTAACCAGAAGTTTTAAGATATATGAATATGCTTTTAAGTTTTTCTTGCCTCATGGGTTTACATTATCTTAACAAGCAAAGCAATTCAACATTAAAGGGTTAGTTCACCAAAATATTAAAATTATGTCATTAATGACTCACCCTCATGTCGTTCCAAACCCGTAAGACCTCCGTTCATCTTCAGAACACAGTTTAAGATATTTTAGATTTAGTCCGAGAGCTTTCTGTCCCTCCATTGAAAATGTATGTACGGTATACTGTCCACGTCCAGAAAGGTCATAAAAACATCTTCAAAGTAGTCCATGTGACATCAGAGGGTCCGTTAGAATTTTTTGAAGCATTGAAAATACATTTTGGTTCAAAAATAACAAAAAATACGACTTTATTCATCATTTTCTTCTCTTCCGGGTCTGTTGTGAGTAATAAAGTCGTAATTTTTGTTATTTTTGGACCAAAATGTATTTTCGATGCTTCAACAAATTCTAACAGACCCTCTGATGTCACATGGACTACTTTGAAGATGTTTTTGATGACGTGGACAGTTACTGTACATACATTCTCAATGGAGGGACAGAAAGCTCCGGACTACATAACATTCTCAATGGAGGGACAGAAAGCTCTCGGACTAAATCTAAAATATCTTATACTGTGTTCCGAAGATGATTTTTTTAAATTTCTTTAATTTCACGTTGTGTTTGTAAATCTTTGGGGTAGCATCATAGTAGTTCCATGCGCGTGTGTACGTCATGGCAACATTCAACACAAAGTAACACTTAACCTAATGCATAAATGCATGTAACTAACATAAATTAAGCAAGCTAGTATGCATATGCCACGAAGTGTTGGCAAAATAACACATTAGCGGACCAGACGGAATAATATGGAATGTTTTCCAGAAAAAGTCTTGCACAAAATAAATTTAAGCACTTTCAAGGACCTGTATCTATGTATGTTTATTTTCAAAAACTTTCCAGGGCATTTAATTTTTTTTTACAGATTCACAAACTTTCAAGTATTTCAAGGACCCGTGGGAACCCTGATTAGACAAGATGAAACACTTCATTTGTAAAGGGTTTGATTCACGGGATTATCCAAGCAGACATTACACATGGCTATGTAATGCATACTGTAAATCATTTGTATTTCCAGCAAAAGAAAAACTATAATAACAGTAATACCCCATCCAAGGTATTTTTTTAAGACCCTCTTTGTGAAAGTGAAAGTGAAGTGAATTGTGGCCAAGTATGGTGTCCCATACTCGGAATTTGTGCTCTGCATTTAACCCATCCAAGTGCACACACACAGTAGTGAACACACACCCAAAGCAGTGGGCAGCCAATGCTGCGGTGCCCGGAGAGCAGTTGGGGATTTGGTGCCTAGCTTAAGGGTCTCACCTCAGTCGTGGTATTGAGGGTGGAGAGAGCGCTGGTTATTCACTACCCCCACCTACAATTCCTGCCGGACCTGAGACTCGAACCTGCAATCTTCGGGTTACAAGTCCGACTCTCTATCCATTAGGCCACGACTGCCCAAATTAGACTGCCCTTATTGCTGCGCTTTTAAAAGCTGCAAAAATACTAAATACTTAAAACATTTTATTCATTCTATAAAATATGTATCGAAACGTATCAAAATATATACTATTATAGGCAGATACTAGATTTTGCTGATATGATAATGCATTTAAAGGGATACTCCACCCCAAAATGAAAATGTTCATTAATCACTTACCTCCATGTCGTTCCAAACCCGTAAAAGCTTCATTTGTCTTCGGATCACAATTTGAGATATTTTGGATGAAAACCGGGAGGCTTGTCTGCCAAATAACTTACACTGTCAAGGTCAAGAAAAGCATGGTCAGAATAGTCCATCTGCCATCAGTGGTTCAACCGTAACATTATGAAAAGATGAGAATACTTTTTGTACACAAGAAAACTAAAATAATGACTTCATTCAATATAATTAGTCTCCTCTGTGTCTCTCCGCATCACCATAGCGCCATTTTGGAGAATATCTGCTGAACGCAGGCAGCGTACACTATTCTGTGTCAGCCTCACTGCACAGATACACTGTTTTCATTCAAATCAAAGTGTAAATTCACACAGAAAACCTATCCTTGTGGTGCAGCTGACACAGAAGAGCGTACGTTGTCTCTGTTTAGCGGATATTCTCTAAAATGGTCCTACGGTGATGCGGAGAGACACAGAGAAGACGAATTATTGAATAGTCTTTTTTTTTTTTTTTTCGCCTGTTGTGAGTAATAAAGTCGTAATTTTGTTATGGTTGAACCACTGACGTCACTATTCTGACGATGCTTTTCATACTTTCCTGGACCTTGACACTGTTATTTATTTGGCAGTCTATGGGACAGTCACAAGCCTCCCGGTTTTCATCCAAAATATCTTAAATTGTGTTCCGAAGACGAACAAAGCTTTTACAGGTTGTGACACTGTCACATAAGGGACATGTTTTAACCGCTCAATTTATTACAGTGATTTTATGTATTATAGAGTTTTAATTGTTTTTCTTGTTTCTTATGTCCATTTTATGCCTCTTAACCATTTTAGTGTGTGTATGTCTTTAAGAACTGTATGGTTGGCCTGTCAGGTGATCAGTCCCCTGACAGGAAGCAGGAGCACTATAAGAAGAGCAGCATGGCAAACAAACAGGGAGGCCATTACCAGCTTCCACTCAAACTGGACTGTGGAGTTACTTTTATTGGACTTACCTTTCCGGACACTTACAGCCACTTGGATTTTACTCAGATTGGATTGTATATACACTGCTGGACACTCACATTGGGACTCAACAACACACGGGGATTCTTGGAATGTTTTTTGGGTATGGACAAAATAACTTTGTTCTTTTAACAGACTGAGTTTACCTGGTTTTACTGTGTTGTTTTAAAGTCTTTTATTGTGAACCTGTAAATACACCAATCTTAGTAACCATATTTCTGTTTTATGTCATTCTTTTAACACGTTTTATCTCTCACACAGAAAAGTCAGACCCCATTTAAATTTTAGTAACCCAGCCCGCTGGGCTGAGCGTTACAGGGTTTGGAATGACATGGGGGTAAGTGATTAATGACAAAATTTTCATTTTGGGGTGGAGTATCCCTTTAGAGAAGGATAATAAAAAGACTATTCCAATACTAGTAAAATGTATATACTGAAAGTGCTAACATTCTTGATTTTGCTTTGTTCCTCTTGTATATTAGATAGTTGTGTAACCTACATGCCAAGAATACCCAGAACGGCAGATTTTAATCATAATGCAGGACTTTACAGAGCTGAAATACGTGAGAAAGTACAACAGTACAGCATTTTTACTTTTAAAGTTGCCATGAAATGGAAATTGTTGTGACCATTCTTGTGATTATCACAAGGATAAATCATTTATAATAAACATATGCAAAAAATATTCCATAAAAAAAAAAAAACTCAACTTTCATGGTGACTTTACACATCTAGCCAGAGCCGTCACAAAAAACGTTCGTTCTGTTCAGTTTCCCGGGTGCGGGGAGTTTGAAGGCTGCCCACTGCCCTCACAATGGTTGTGTGTGCAGTGCTCACATTTATTTAATTAGATCACAAGATTTTGAAATTTCTTATTACACAAGGTGTACCTCAAGGCTCAGTACTAGGACCATTACTTTTCACGCTTTACATGTTACCCCTGGGAGATATCATCAGAAAACACGGTGTTAGCTTTCACTGTTATGCTGATGAACTTCAGCTCTACATAACTTCGTGGCCCAGCGGCCTCCCTTGATCCAGTACGTATCCAGCCCAGATGGTGGATCGGCACCTAGAGACGATCTCTAAAGCCCTGAAAGACAGCGGAGATCAGGACAACTAGATGCGCCCCAGGGATAGATCTCCTGTAAAGACCTTGTCTCCTAGACGGCCACCGGGACAAAACCACAGGAACCAGATGAGTCCTCTGCACAATGTGACTTTGCTGCAGCCTGGAATTGAACTGCTGGTTTCATCTGGCCAGAGGAGAACTGCCCCCCCCGACTGAGCCTGGTTTCTCCCAAGGTTTTTTTTTTTTTTTTTTTCGTTCTGTCACCGATGGAGTTTTGGTTCCTTGCCGCTGTCGCCGCTGGTTTGCTTAGTTGGGGACACTTAATATCCAGCCATATTGTCGACATGATTACACCGATACTATTTAAACTGAACTGAGCTGGATGATGACATCACTGAATTCAATGATGAACTGCCTTTAACTGAAAATTGAGTGTTTACTATTGTCATTTTGCATTATTTACACATTCATTTCCTATTTAATACTGTAAAGTGCTTTGACACAATCTGTATTGTTAAAAGCACCATATAAATAAAGGTGACTTGACTCTCAAGCTCTTTTCAGAGGAGTTCCCCTGGAGGATCTGTGTGGCAGCAGGATGCTCCTTCCCTCACACATTTATCAGGTTTTACAACCGGGTTTTAGATGTGGCTCCTGTTTCCCGGGTTCTCTCTGCTTGAATTAGCCATTTGGTTTTAGCCTGGCCAAATTTAGCCTGGCACATTCTTTCTGACTAGATGTGGCAGTGCTTAGCTTGGTGTGTGTGGTATATCATTCTCACTGCATCATCGCTATGCAGCATTGATTGAACCTACGAAAGAGAACGTCTTGGGTTACTTGAGTAACCCATGTTCTCTGAATAGGGAAAAAGACGCTGCATTCATTACAAAACTCCTTGTGCATCAGACTGAACTTCTATGGTAGGAAAACTGAGGAGCGGATGGCGCATTCACTAGTATTAGAGTAAGTGACGTAGTGTCACCAAGGCGGCACCCGCACCATCAGCCAATGAATTAGTGTGATTCAGACAACTGGCACACCCAAGGGGCATTCCCACTGCATCATCGCTACACTGCTTCTCATTCCCTGCATAACATGGTTTAAGCAAGTAACTGGAGACTTTTTCCATCCCCAAATTTAAACGTGAATGATAACTGTTCTTACATCCCCAGCTCTTAATGCATCAGTTTGCCTTCTTGAGCATCAGTGAATGTTTTGCGCCTCGGTGTGAAACAGCGTTTCATTTATCTTGTTTTAGAAATTTAAGCAATGTTAATTCTGTTCTTAATTATTTTCTTAAATTGAAAACAAAACAAACAAACAAAAAAAGGATAAAAATGGTGAAATACATACTGTTTTGTGAAAAAAAAAAAAAAACTGATAAATTTTTTTGGAAGTACATTCATTCTTTCAAATGTGATTTACACACATAGCACAAACCTCGCCCCAGATGCCAGCTGTGTCATCTAGATTGTGTTTCTGGTAGGACAGCTGTCGGATACAGTTATTAACGGCAACACTACTCCTGCCAGGAGCCATTTCCTCTTCTGATATCTCCACCCAGCCCAGAGAGCGCACTGCAAAACACTGCAAAACACACATAAGCAAACATTGAGAAAACAAGCATCTTGATGTAGTGTATGTGGTCAGTCTCCTGTGTGCTTACCTTCGCCCCCTCATTACTGCTGAAATAAGTCTGTTCCTCTTCCTCCTCAGACTGAGAAAAACTGCACACAACAGGAAGATGACACAGAGAGAAGGATCAATGCTCCTTTTGCTCAAACAATAGAGCCTGGCACTAACAAGGCCAAGATCATAGCCTCAATTACTAAGAACTTAAATTGAATGCAACGTAAGTGACTTTAGATAACTCATAAATGCAATAAAATGTGCATGTTCTTATGCCATAACACTGTATAACGCTCAGCTTCAGGAGTCTGTGTTGTTAAATTGATCTTATACCTGAGATTGATAGAGGCATAGCGTAGAGTTGCTCCCTCAAACTCCTTCAGACTTTCATCAGAAGCCACGTCCTCTCACAACAATAAATAAACATTATATGGTCTTACAAAAACAGAATGAGATTGTCTGTGATTACATTATGAACCTACCTGCCAGTGCTCTTCCTCAGTTAAAGTGTTTGGATGAGAAACACCGCTCCATGTAATCTAAATACAAATGTGTTCATGTTTAAAGACATCAGAATTCACATGGCTACAATGACTCTAATCTTGGGAATCTTGAGAGCTATTATGTTATATTGATGGAATATTATAAACAGCACACAATTTTCGATAAGTTGAAATGTTTATTATGATGTATAATAGGTGTGTGCACCTGTGGCTCGTCAGCAGGTGTGACCGCAGGCGACACGCTGGCTGGTCTCTCCTCTAGCGGCCCCGGTGGCTCCCACTGCGTGGTACCTGTGGGAATGTGCCAATAGTAGGTGCCTGATGTGTCCTGCACTCGCATCCAACCAGCAGGCAGGTCTGTGTCTGTTTCAAATGCACTGCCATCCCAGTAGGACTCTACAACCAAAAATGAAACGAGATATTCTTTATCAACATATCAAAATCACTTTAAGTCACAGGCAGCATAGCATGTGCACATCAGAAAACGTTAGCCTTTATTTTACAGCAGGGATCCTCAAATCTGGCAACCTTGATCATTGACTATCCTGTGATTTTCTTATGATCCTGAAGACTTTGATTAGCATGCTCAGGTGTATTTGATTAGGCTTAGAGCTAAATTCTGCAGGAAAGTGGATCTCGTGAGCCAGATTTGAGGATCCCTGTTTTTAGGCCCTTTATCTATCTATGGTATATCCATGGTAAAAAATGTAGGTGTAATTTTTGATGATGCCTTGAAATTTCATAAACAGATCAATGCTGTGGTTCGATCTGGCTTTTTTCAACAAAGAACACTGGCAAAGATGAAGCTGTTTTTATCCTTTTGTGATTTCAAATCATTTTCACTGACTTTTTCATTAACTGTTCCCTCCTGGTGGAATGACCTGCCCAGCTCAATCCCAGCAGCTGAGTCCTTAGCCATCTTCAAGAAACGACTAAAAACACATCTGTTCCATCTTAATTTGACCCTCTAACTCTAGCACTTTCTATTCTATTTTAATTCTACTTTATCTATTTATCTTTTTTATTAAAGGGGTCCTATTATGCTTTTTCACTTTTTCAACTTGAGTTAGTCTGTAATGTTGCTGTTTGAGCATAAAAAAGATCTGCAAAGTTACAAAGTTCAAAGTCCACTTCAAAAGGAGATATTTTATTTAACAGAAATCACTTTCCAAAAACTACTACAAACAAATCGTTTGGACTAGAACACAAAGCAGACGAACTTAGAGTTAGAGAACTTAGAGTGGTTACAATCATCCGGGTTTAAATCACGCTCAAAATTAATTTGATATTGAAGCAATATTTAAACTGAAGCTCGCAGCAGGTGGCTATGGTAAGGAAGATGACATTTTCTGACCAGCCGTCGAGTGCTGCCAATCACAACACACACTGGCCCAACTAACCAATCACAGCACATTTCGTATTTCAGAGCGGGCCTTCATTTGATACAGGAACTGTCTGAGCCGTTCATGTCAGACTGGGGAGAGAGGCGTTGTAATAATGTAAAATATGTGAAAAATAATGTGTTTTTCGAACAACCTAGTATGAGAGCCTGTTCTAGTACACCCCCATAACAAAATCAAGACTTTGTAAAAGATCATAATAGGACCTTTTTAAATAAACAAAACAAACAAACAAACAAAAAAAAAAAAACACTAGCTTTCTATTTTTTTCTATTCTATCTAATTGCTTTTCTATGTATTTGTGTGTGTGTGCGTGTGTGTGAGTGTGTATTAGGGGTGGGACGGTTCGTGAAAAAAATTGACCCAATCGGTTCTCCACACACGGTTAGATAGACACTGGCAAAAGCTCATAAAAGGGCGTGGAGGAGGCACTCTATAGCACCACCTTTTGTCAAAAGTGGGGTGCTTTGTTTTAGCTACAGACACCAAACTTGGTACATATATTGTTCTTATCAAGCCGGACAACTTTCCAATTTACAGTCATTAGCTACGACCAACAGGAAGTCGGCTATTTTGATTTTTAATGTGGATTTTTGAAAAATCAGCCTGTAAAGTAATTCATACTCCTCTAAGAAGAAACAAGTAGTACACACCAAATTTTGTCAACATGATACCAATATACTGAAGTTATTGTGAACGGGTTTAGGATACCTTGAACAGTGTGGCCATAGCGATTTATTAAAGTAACATTAAAAAAATACAACAGTTATTTTCCTATATCTTTTCAACTCTTTATTCTAACTCTTCATAATTTTTTACATATGGACAATAAGTAATTCTTAAGAAAAAACACAGTAAGTTTCATAACTTTATCTTGCTCAGGGGCCACCAAAAAATTAAAGCTATCACATCTTATCACCCAAAGATGATGACTGTAAGACCAAGGGTGGCCACCAGATGGAGCCATAGGATTACAGATCTTACCTCTTTAGGTAATTCTCTGGTTAACAGAATGAAAAAATAATGCATGGAATCGGTTGAAATGCACTTGCACAGTCAGTATACTTTTACATTATTATTGTAGAAATTCTTATAGAGCTTTAAAATTATTTAAAAATATTTACTGGTAATACACTTTTATATAATGTGTTCACAAATGTTCATAGATCATTAAAATAATTTTTAAAAATGGTTACTGAAAAATAAAAGTGTTGGCAAAAATGTACAATAAGGTCTCTAGGGTTAACATTAGTTAATGCATTAACTAGCATGATCTAGACATGAACAATATATTTTAGTTAATTTACTAAAATTATTTAATGTTTGCTTTATGGTATTTATGGTAAAAAAAATCATGTTCATGTTAATTCACATTACATAAACTGATGTTAAGATACAACTTTACATTTTAATAATGTATTAATACAGTTTAATTTTTTGCATCTTGAAAAAATATTTCTGTGTTCTGTATCCCTCTTTGTTGTGTTTAACTTTTCTGTTTGGAACATAAATGACAAATCTCCTTTGTAAATGCTTTAAAAGGTATAAATAGTCCTCACTTTAGATGAGTTCACAAAAATTAATGGCTGGCAACTACTAAATGTTTTATAACAACCTGACTTAATCATGAATTACAGCAGGAATATGTTAATAAAGCAGTAATTAACACATTGAGCAACTATTATCATGTGTCTAAACAATAAGATTTATATATTTACATTTAAAAAGTTTATTAATCATTTACTTTCACTTTCTTAATGATCTTATGAACCACTGACAACTCCTAAATAACTGGTTTGTAAATAACGTAAAACTTTATATATTGATTGTTAATAAAGTATGAAAATACAATTATTAAACATTATAGATATGCTCAAGAACAAAGCATTTACAGCTGTATTTATAAACGGTTTACTAATGTCTATCAAAGGGGTGCTATTATGCTTTTTCATGTTTTCAACTTTAGTTAGTTTGTAATGTTGCTGTTTCAGCATGTAAAAGGTTTGAAATCACTTTTCAAAAACTACAACGAATGACTTGTTTGGACTACAACAAATATTTTCCGGTATTTCTGATATCACAAATATTGAAGAATGGGATGAGACTTGGTTGAGCTGCACTAGAGAAGGCACCAAGTGTGATATATACAAACCCGATTCCAAAAAAGTTGGGACACTGCACAAATTGTGAGTAAAAAATTAATGGAATAATTTACAAGTCTCATTAACTCACAATAAAATATAGATAACATATCAAATGTTGAAAGTGAGACATTTTGAAATGTCATGCCAAATATTGGCTCATTTTGGATTTCATGAGAGTTGCACATTCTAAAAAAGTTGGGACAGGTAGCAATAAGAGGCCTGGAAAGTTAAATGTACATATAAGGAACAGCTGAAGGACAAATTTGCAACTTATTAGGTCAATTGGAAACATGATTGGGTATAAAAAGAGCCTCTCGGAGTGGCAGTGTCTCTCAGAAGTCAAGATGGGCAGAGGATCACCAATTCCCCCAATGCTGCTGAGGGCGAAAAATAGTGGAGCAATATCAGAAAGGAGTTTCTCAGAGAAAAATTGCAAAGAGTTTGAAGTTATCATCATCTACAGTGCATAATATCATCCAAAGATTCAGAGAATCTGGAACAATCTCTGTGCGTAAGGGTCATGGCCAGAATAAAGTACAAAGTCCATGTGATCTTCGGGCCCTTAGACAGCACTGCATCACATACAGGAATGCTACTGTAATGGAAATCACAACATGGGCTCAGGAATACTTCCAGAAAACATTGTCGGTGAACACAATCCACCGTGCCACTCGCCGTTGCCGGCTAAAACGTTATAGGTCAAAAAAGAAGCCATATCTAAACATGATCCAGAAGCGCAGGCGTTTTCTCTGGGCAAAGGCTCATTTAAAATGGACTGTGACAAAGTGGAAAACTGTTCTGTGGTCAGACGAATCAAAATTTGAAGTTCTTTTTGGAAAACTGGGACGCCATGTCATCCGGACTAAAGAGGACAAGGACAACCCAAGTTGTTATCAGCGCTCAGTTTCAGAAGCCTGCATCTCTGATGGTATGGGGGTTGCATGAGTGCGTGTGGCATGGGCAGCTTACACATCTGGAAAGGCACCATCAATGCTGAAAGGTATATCCATGTTCTAGAACAATATCCAGCTCCCATCCAGACGTCGTTTCTTTCAGGGAAGACCTTGCATTTTCCAACATGACAATGCCAGACCACATACTGCATCAATCACAACATCATGGCTCCTTAGAAGAAGGGTCCGGGTACTGAAATGGCCAGCCTGCAGTCCAGATCTTTCATCCATAGAAAACATTTGGTGCATCATAAAGAGGAAGATGTGACAAAGAAGACCTAAGACAGTTGAGCAACTAGAAGCCTGTATTAGACAAGAATGGGACAACATTCCTATTCCTAAACTTGAGCAACTTGTCTCCTCAGTCCCCAGACGTTTGCAGACTGTTATAAAAAGAAGAGGGGATGCCACACAGTGGTAAACGTGGTCTTGTCCCAACTTGTTTGAGATGTGTTTATGCCATGAAATTTACAATAAACTTATTTTTTCCCTTAAAATGATACATTTTCTCAGTTTAAACATTTGATATGTCATCTATGTTGTATTCTGAATAAAATATTGAAATTTGAAACTTCCACATCATTGCATTATGTTTTTATTCTGTCCCAACTTTTTTGGAATCGGGTTTGTACGTAATTGACCATGAAGGCTGGATGAAAAAAACTCCTTATATTCAGGTGTGCAGAATTATTAGGCATGTTTTCCTTTACTGATAAAATGAGCCAAAAAAAGAGGTTTAACCCTCTGGATTGGATTTGAGGGTTGGATGAAAAAAAGGTATTTTCTCTCCTGATAACCCCGAAAAGAACTTAAATTACACTTTCAGTTTTGATCGTACAGATAAGTGCAATACATCAATCGAATCTGTAAAGGGTCTACTTTTTTTTGTATACAGACATAATAACAACAAAACTTTGTGCACTTATAAAATAAAGATAACAAACAAGGAGTGCTGTCTGCAGCCTTTGTCTGCGCTGATCTTCAGTTACAAATGCGTCATTAAAATGAACTGTAACTCAGTGAATACTCAACGAAGAGACATGAGAGAGATATCTATATAAAGCCTGACATGTCTTCAAATAAGTTTTTAAACTAAACAAGTGCTGCTGAAAACAAATATTCTGTGATAAAGTAATCCATATGAAAAACAACGCGATGTCCGTTTTTTCACGTCTCCCTTCATTATCTTCTAATGCGACCACGCCCCCGCGCCGAGCGCGCTTTTGAGATTCAAAATGTTTCACTGAAGCGCGCGGCTTTTGAATACGCCCACACAACAGAAGACAACGCAGCGAGACTGTTCTTCAAGTTTTTATTATTTTACTTTTTGCTTCGCGATGAGAGGAATAAGACATAATTCACCCCAAAAAGATGTGATGTGGTTGAGGATTAGAGATTTGGATTTCCTCAGAAAAAAGAATGAAGCACTTTATTCAGCAGAGTTCATAAACATGAGTAAGTCTCTTTTTATTTATTTATATACTTGTACTAGTTTTCACATAACGTGTAAACATTTTAATAGTTAGACTTTTTTCCAAAGACTCTTTTTCCAAACTATAATTCCTGACTAAATGTATAATCAAGTGAAATATTTATGAAGTTTCAATAACAATATACACTACTATACCATTCAAAAGCTTGATGTAAATAATATAAATGTAACAATAAATGTAACTGTAACAAATGTAACAATCATTGCTGTTCTTTCAATTTATCCCCCCTAAAAAAAAACCTAAAAAAATATATTCTCAGCTCTTTTCAACATTAATAATAATAATAATAATAATAATAATGATGATGATAATAATAACAATAAATGTTTTTTTTGTAGAAAATAAGATTGTTAAAAGGATTTCTGAAGGATTGTGTGACTGGAGTAATGATGCAAAAAATTCAGTTTGAAAGTCACTTTGATTTTACCTAATAAACTGTTTAACTGCACTCACAAGTGAATATTAAATTATGTTGTGGGATAATTAAATATATTCTAAATAAACTACAAACATAAAATTATATACATTTATTTTGTCCTCACATTCTTTCTTGTAACTCACCCCTCTCAGTGACACAGCTGACTGAATGGCTCATTATGCAGCTCATTATTGATAACCCTCCTTATGCAGCTCATTATGCAGGCCTTTGTCTTCTTAGTTGTGTATTAATTTTAGTTTAAGAATGTTTCTTAGAAAATTTAAATCAATATATTGTTTTCTGTAAGTGAGTAAACAAGATGATTTTCATATCATTTAGAAAAAAAAATTCTAGGCTACAAGCTCCAGTTCTCAAAATTCCTGGGAACCAATTTTCTGTATGTGTTTTTATTGCCTTATTCAAGTGATTTAACATTTTTAGTTTTTTTCACTAACCACGCATAACATTTTTTTTCTCAAAAACGCAATCACGTACATACATGCTGCTCACATATTATTATAGCCTAGTTTGTGCTGATTACAGTGAGATTAGACTTTAGCCATTTAGATATTTATAGAAACTGAAAAAAGCACAAATGTCAGGGCATGACAAAACTTCTCCAGGCCCCAAAAATACCCTTAGGCTACGTTCACACTGCAGGGCGTTAATGCTCAATTCCGATTTTTTGAAAAAATTCGATTTTTTTGCAAGGCCGTTCACATTTTCAATTAAATGCGACCTTTTGTGATCTCCTTTGTGTTTTTTGAAAAAATTCGATTTTTTTGCAAGGTCGTTCACATTTTCAATTAAATGCGACCTTTTGACTCGTTGTTTGCGGAAGTAGCTAACGTTAAACATGGATGTCAACAATAGTGTAGGAAGCAACAGCGGAGCTCTTTTTGCAATATTAAAGTTATTTCCCCAACCAAGGATCAACGGAGCCAGCACAATTACAAATCTTCTCGTTTTAAGAAGAAAATTAAAAAGAAGGAGGAGAGCAAGGTTTTGGGCCATGGCGTTTTTGTGGAGCAGTGTTAGCAACGCCGGTACAGAGAAACGTGTGGGTGCAGAGTCGCAGCCAGGAGTGGTGAGATACTGATGTGAGTGGCTTCTTTCCTATTCGTTCCCGCCTACTTCAACGCAGAATTATGACGTTTTGTAGCGTATCAATGACGGTACGGGTCGGATACATGTGGCCTGGCCGTTCAGACGGAGGTAGCATTTCAAAAAGATCGGATACGTATCGGATTCAGGACCACATACCCAAGTGGCCTGGGTCACATTTGAAAAGATCGGATCTGTGTCGTTCAGGACTGTCATGAAAAGATCAGATACAGGTCGCATAGGGGCAAAAAAAAATCGGAATTGGGTCGTTTTCAGTTCAGCCTGCAGTGTGAACGTAGAAAGCACAAATGTCAGGGCATGACAAAACTTCTCCAGGCCCCAAAAATACCCTTAGACTCCAGAGGGTTAACTCAGACTGAAAAATCAATTGCAAAGTGAAGACATGACCACTGGACAGCAAAATGCTTACTTGGTCAGAGGGGTCAGAAAAAAAAAAAGAAAACCGTTACCTGCAAAAGAATTAAGATTTAAAGTGAAGAATTAGGTGAGAAACCATCAGGAAGCATTTAGTCTAAAACGCCACCATTTTCCAGAACTGCAACTTTCCTGGAGTCTCCAGAATTACAAGGTGTCAGGTTTTGAGAGACTTTGCTTCGGTAAAAAATCCCCCCAAAAAATGACTTAATTAGAATAACATGAAGTATTGTGAAATACGGTATATTTAGACTTTTTTATATGGAATTACAATGTGTGAGGTTTTGAGGCAGACGCTTTTATCCAAAGCGACTTACAAATGAGAACAGTAGAAACAATCAGATCAACGAGAACAACAACGTATACAGTGTGCTATGACAAGTCTCAGTTAGTGTAGTACAGAACACGTAGCCAGGGTTTTTTTTTTTTTTTTTTTTTTTTTTTTGGGAATATGATAGAAAAGAAAAAAGGTAAGTACTAGTATTAGTTGGTTAAGTGCAGGCGAAAAAGATGAGTCTTTAGATGTTTTTTTGAAAATGAGTAAAGACTCAGCTGTTCGACCTGAGATCGGGAGGTCATTCCACCAGCTGGGAGCAGTCCAGGAAAAAGTCCGTGAGAGTGATTTTGAACCTCTTTGGGATGGCAACACAAGGCGTCGTTCACTTGCAGAGCGCAAACTTTTGAGAGTTGTTTTGGATTTATTTGGTGTGTTTAGGTAAGTTGTCGTTGTGTTGGTGGTCGTTTTGTAGGCAAGCATCAGTACCTTGAATTTGATGCGAGCGGCTACTGGGAGCCAGTGTAACCTGATGAGGAGAGGAGTAACATGGGCTGTTTTTGGCTCATTGAAGACAACCCTCGCTGCTGCATTCTGGATCAGTTGTAGAGGCTTGATAGTACATGCAGGAAGGCCCGCCAGGAGAGCATTGCAATAGTCCAGTCTGGAGAGAACAAGAGCTTGGACAAGAAGTTGGGTGGATTGCTCTGACAGGAAGGGTCTAATCTTCCTAATGTTGAATAAGGCAAATCTACAGGAGCGGGTCGTTGTAGCAATATGGTCTGTGAAGCTTAACTGATGATCCATCACAACTCCTAGGTTTTCTGGCTGTCCTGGAAGGAGTTATGGTTGACGAACCCAGCTGTATAGAGAATTTGTGATGAAACGATGGGTTAGCTGGAACCACCAGCAGTTCAGTCTTAGTAAGGTTGAGCTGAAGGTGATGGTCATTCATCCAGCTAGAAATGTCACTCAGACAGGCTGAAATGCGAGCAACTACCGTCGGGTCATCTGGTTGGAATGAGAAGTAGAGTTGAGTGTCATCAGCGTAGCAGTGATAGGAAAAGCCATGCTTCTGAATGACAGATCCTAATGACGTCATGTAGATGGAGAAGAGAAGCGGTCCAAGTACTGAGCCTTGAGGAACCCCAGTAGCAAGTTGTTGTGACTTAGAAACTTCACCCCTCCAAGACACCATGAAGGATCTATCAGACAGGTAGGAGTTTTAAGCCACTTAACCCCCCAAAAAATGACTTAATTAGAATAACATGAAGTATTGTGAAATACGGTATATTTAGACTTTCCCTTGTACTACTGTTTGAAGAATTTATCTTCCAGAATCTGGCAGTAAGTTTTAGATTTTTATTCCATCTCCTATCCTGAAAAGTCTGTCTTTTAGATTTTATTCTATATTGTTGTATTTACTAATTCTTAATTATTACACAGTTAACGTGTCTTTTCTTTTCCACCGTTTTTTTTTTTTTTTTTTACCCCGTCGGTCATGTCATAACTTTGCAATTTCTGTATTACATTAGTTTTTAATATTTCTCATGGGGATTTAATCAGTTTTGTCTTTTCAGTCCAAGTTAAACCTCTTTTTTGGCTCATTTCATCTGTAAAAGAAAACTGCCTAATAATTCTGCACACCTGAATATAAGGACTTTTTCTCTTCCAGCCTTCATGAACAATTATATATCACTCATAAATGATTAAATACAAAATTAATGGTAGTTATTATGATTGGTGTGGTTTAGAATTGGTAAAATGTGCTTGGAAAAAAAATCACATTAAAACAATGTTTTATTGTTTATATTAACTGACATTAATACATCCTATATAATTATTGTTCATGTTAACATAGTTAATGTTAATAAATGAAACCTTATTGTAAAGTGTTACTAAAGTTATATATATTGTTCTGTGTATGTGATTTCACAGTCTTGATGGTTTGGATTAACCCTTTAATTCCTGTATCCCTTAAAACCTGACTGCCAGAGGGTTACTGTAAATGCATGTGCCCAGTTTTCCTGATGCCACCGGGGTGGCGTTTGCACTGATGGCTTGAGCCCGTCATCACTGCTTGCAGCTATATTTTACATTGTTCTCTGATGTCCTCAGAGTGTGTATGTGAAGTTTAATCTCAAAATACCCCACAGATAATTTTTTTACAGCTTTTTGAAATTGCCACTTTTAGGGTATGAGCCAAAACGCGTCGTTTTTTGTGTTTGTTCCCTTTAAATGAAAATGAGCCTCCCTTTTCAGATGAGTACAAAGCTTCAAGAGCTCATGCTCATGGGAATACCACCGGTGTTGCAGTTTAACTGGTGGTGACTGTGTTACTGATCCTCACATTGCTTCCAAATGCAATTTTTAACTACCACATTCCTATTTACAAACTTTCTGGTGACACGTGAAGGCAGCATTAGTGAAAACAGGCAGAGACAATGGTAGCTTTAGCAACATTAGCCTTACAGAGAGCCAAGAAGCTCTTTTGGAAAACAAAATATGACGCGTGATGCTTACTTTGTCTGGAGTCTGGACGTTTGTGCACAAAGCGTTGGTATCGATCCCTCTTTCAGAAGCAATCTTTGCACAACTCCAGTGCTGAACTGAAGCTTTGTTTTTGAGGTAGTTTGTGATGAAGTGTTGGATAAAATGTATGGGAATTTTTATTTTATTTTTCAGTTTTTTTTTCTTGGAAATTTCCTTAAAAAATGAAATGCCTCAGCAGTCTATGGAGACCCCTATGTTCGTTGGTGCATCCCACCACACGACACTTTTAATGGCTCTTTGGCACTGACATTGTACCTCCAGCAGCTACAGCAAGAAAACAGTAATGGCGGACTGCTGTTTCTCACTCAGGGCTGTGTATATGCTAATAGGGTAGAGAGCGTCACAAATGGGCCGGACTTTCCCCAACTATTACGCCATAGTAGTGAGAAATCTGGAACTGCTAGTGTGGAGATACTGATTATGATTTATTAGGATTATAAAACAATGAGTGGGTGGGTTTTTGACATTTATAGGCTGGTTGTTTTCACAAACTGTGGCCACACAACTATGTTCAAACACCTTATAAAAGTGATTTTTGCATTCTATGGCACCTTTAGACCAAAAACTCTTGATTTTTCCTAGGTCGAGACACAAACTGTGGGGCGACTGTGCTTTTGCAGTATCGGCCCTGAGGCTTTGTGACAGTTTGACCTTAACCCTCTGGAGTCGATTAACGCGTATACGTGTCATTTGGGGTATTTTCTCAATAATTCACCCCAATAAGAACGCGATACACTTTCAGTTTTGACGGTGATATGGAGCAATACATCAATCGAATCTGTTTCGGTCCTACTTTTTTTTTGTATACAGACATAATAACAACAAAACTTTGTGCACGTATAAAATAAAGATGAACAAACAAGGTTTGCTGTCTGCAGCCTTTGTCTGCGCTGATTTTCAGTTACAAATGCGTCATTAAAATGAACTCATTGAATACTGACACACAGACATGAGAGAGATAGCTATAGAAAGCCTGACATGTCTAATTTGAAACTAACACAAGTGCTGCTGGAAATAAATATTCTGTGATAAAGTAATCCTATGAAAACAACGCGATGTCCGTTTTGGCACGTCTCCCTTCATTATCTTTTAATGCGACCACGCCCCGACTCCGAGCGCGCGCTATTCAAATTATATGTTTCACTGAAGCGCTTTTTTTTTTTCCTGCAGCCCACACAACAGAAGACAACGCAGCGATACTGTTCTTCAAGTTTTTTATTTTACTGTTTGCTTCGCGATGAGAGGAATAAGACATAAAAAACACCCAAAAAGATTTGATGTGGTTGAGGATTAGAAATTTGGATTTCCTCAGAAAAAAGAATGAAGCACTTTATTCAGCTGTGATCATAAGCATGTAAGTCTCATTTATTTATTTATATACTTGTACTAGTTTGACATAACGTGTAAAATCTTTACTATTAGACTTTTTGCAAAGACTTTTCCAAACTATCAATTCCTGACTAAATGTAATCAAGTGAAATATTCCAAAGTTTCAATAACAATATACATTACTATACCATTCAAAAGCTTGATGTAAATAATATAATGTAACAATAAATGTAACTTAACAAATGTAATAAACAATGCTGTTCTTTCAATTTATCCCCCTAAAAAACCTGAAAAAAGCATCATTATTCTTTCTTTTCAACATTAATAATAATAATAATTTAATAATGATAGAAATAACAATAAATTATTTTTTTTTTTTTTTTGTAGAAAATAAGATTGTTTAAATTGATTTCAAAAGGATTGTGTGACTGGATTTAATGATGCAAAAAATAGTTTGAAAGTCAGCTTGATTGTTCTTATAAACTGTTTAACTGCACTCACAAGTGAACCTACTCATGTTGTGGGATAATTAAATATTTTCTAAATAAACTACAAACAACATTATATACATTTATTTTGTCCTCACATTCTTTCTTGTAACTCATCCCTCTCAGTGACACAGCTGACTGAATGGCTCATATGCAGCTCATTATGCAGGTCTTTGTCTTCTCAGGTGTGAATTCATGATAGTTGACGCCTACTCGCATATGATTTTACCAACAAAAAGTGTCTTAAAAAAATTTAAATCAATATATTGTTTTCTGTAAGTGAGTCAAACAAGATGATTTTCAGGCATTTAGAAAAAAAAAATTCTAGGCTACAAGCTCCAGTTCTCAAAAGTCCTGGGAACCAATTTTCTGTATGTGTTTTATTGCCTTACAGTTTCAAGTTAATTTAACATTTTTAGTTTTTCACTAACCACGCATAACATTTTTTTTCTCAAAAACACAATCATTGTACATACATGCTGCTCACATATTATAATAGCCCAGTTTGTGCTGATTACAGTGAGATTAGACTTTTTTTTTTTAGATATTTATAAAAAACTTAAAAAAGCACAAAATCAGGGCATGACAAAACTTCTCCAGGCCCCAAAAATACCCTTAGACTTAAGATTGTTCATACATAGGGTTTGACTTAAGTTTTGTGTCATTTTTGTTGTTTTTTAAGTCCTTTTTGAAGACTCGTTTTTATGACTGGTTTTTTTTCAAAGTGTTTTTTGAGGAATTTTGCTCTGTTATGTTTAATAATATTGCCATAAAGTTCGACCGCTTTTTATTAGCTTTTAATCAGCATTAATTGCGTATTTAATTGTGTGTTACAGTTTGTATCTTTATAAAGTATGTATGCTGTGTGCTCTGCATTTAACCCATCCGAAGTGCACACACACAGAGCAGTGAACACACACACACACTGTGAACACACCCGGAGCAGTGGGCAGCCATTTTATGCTGCGGCGCCCGGGGAGCAGTTGGGGGTTCGATGCCTTGCTCAAGGGCACCTAAGTCATGGTATTGAAGGTACAGGACAGAGACAGCGTTAAGGAGTTTCTCAATCTTATTGACTCTTTTAGTTTGGTTCAATGGATAAAGGACTCCACTCATGTTCAGAGCCATATTTTAGATCTTGTACTCTCTCATGGGTTTGCTGTTTCTGATATTGAGATATCTGATTTCCTGCTTTCTGACCATAAGCAGATTTTATTTTCTGTTTATTTTCTTCCTAATCTTTCTCATTTTACTAAGAAAGCTGTAACGCTGTCTCTGTCCTGTACTTCAAAGTTTGGGTAAAATTTTAATCTGTGTTTTATGGAGTCTTGTTCTTATCTATCTCTGGATCTACTGCTACCTGACCTGGACGCTGACCAACATCTAAGTCTTCTAAATTCTGTCTGGCTGGATGTTTTAGATGTTACTGCTCCACTCAAGCCTTATAAAGCACAAATCTAAATCTGTTCTGTGGCAAAATTGTGATACTCAATTCTTACGACATGCTTGTAGAATTTCATTTCAGTTGTTTAAAGACAGTTTATCAGCTTATCAGTCTGCTGCCAAGTCTGTTAAGGTTACTTAAAAACAAACATTCTACTCCTAAAGTTCTGTTTTCAGTTATTAATTCTGTTGTTAATCCTTCTGTTAACACAGTGCCTGTTGTCTCTGATGCTCTCTGTGAAAGCTTCTTGAAACACTTCACTGATAAAATCTCTAATTTGAGACCCAAAGTCTGTTCTCTCCATATTGAACCCTCCTTTTTGTCCTCATCCTGTTTCTTGGGATATTTTTGAACCCATTTCCTTAAAATCACTCAAAGACATCATTGCTAATATTAAACCATCTTTTTGTCCTCATGACATTATACATTCTAAATTTTAAAAATTAATTGTTGACTCTGTCGTGCTAGGTTTGGTGTCTTTTTTCAATAAGTGCCTTTTAACTGGCTCTGTTCCTACTACTCTTAAAGTGGCTACAGTCACTTCACTAGATCCTTCTATTCTGAATAACTTCAGTCCTGTTTCTGTTTTACCATTTATTTGTTTTAGAAAAAATTGTGTTTGACCAACTGCAGTTCTTTCTAAATCTTAACTATATTACTGAAATTTTTCAATCTGGTTTTAAATCTGCTCATAGTACTGAAACGGCCCTTCTCAGAGTGTTAAATGATATCCTTTTAGCTTCTGACTCTGGTGATTCTGTGGTCCTGGTTCTCTTAGATTTATCAGCAGTATTTGACACTGTGGACCACTCTATTTTGATATCTAGATTAGAGTCAGACATGGGCCTAAAAGGTACCGGCCCTAAGTTGTTTCAGTCATTTTTATCTGACAATTTTTTTTTTTATTTTTTTTTTATTAATTAATTTTGCCATTAATTTTAATAATCTATTTAGATTTTTGAATGCACAAGCAGTCTGACAACAGCTGGTGCTTAACTCACGAGATGAGACAAAATGCAGATACTATTTTTAAGAAATTTTCAATTACAAAATATTTGCCTTTTAATTATAGAAATTAAAAATGCAGTTGTATTTAGAAATATTTTAACTAATCTAGGGCTGTAACTAATTATTATTTTGGTAATCAAGTAATCTACTGATTATTTTGACAACTGAGTAATCTGATATTTTTTAGTACACAAACAGACCTAAGTGAAAACCAGGCTTCAGTATGATTATTTATATATAAACTAATGATATAAACTAACGCAATAATAAATGGCTCAAATAAAATATCAAAACCAAGAAATTACATGATTGTATTGAACAACACTGTTAAAACACATAATTTACTTAACTTAAATACATTATATATCAAAACAAATATCTACAGAGGGCGCCAACAGCCAGGTGCCGTTTCACTTTACAGTGTGATTAAATGATGTTTAAATCCATTTAATTTGAATATTTGGCCACATGCAGAAACTTTTATTTAATTAGACATAGGTTGATTTATTCTCTGTTGTTGGCAAAGGTTTATAAATGATTTACGTTACAAATCTAGTGAGATAATGCACACTGTTTTTCCAGATGCAATTCAAATTCACGGCATATACAGAGAAAGCGTTTAGCCCCTTTCACACGTACAGTCTTTACTGGTAAATTACTGCCATTAATAGACCATGTGTGAACAGGACCTTTTCAAAAATCCCAGTAAATATGTTCTGGCAATCATATAGTTCTTATGGAGATGACATGATTACTCTGAGCTGTTATGGACATCTTTGACAATTGATTCTCCATTCATTAGGGCTTTTCCACAGCCAAACGCTGAAACTCAAGGGCACTTCATGACTGAACCCCCAGTTGCTCCCTGGGCGCTGGATATAGCTGCCCACTGCTCCGGGTGTGTGTTCACGGTGTGTTCACTTCTCACTGCTGTGTGTGTGCCCATGGATGGGTTAAATGCAGAGCACCAATTTCGAGTATGGGTTACCATACTTGACAAATGTCACGACTTTCACTTTTTTTTTCACTTTTTTCACTCAGCTCACAAAAGAGCTGAGAAATATGCTGACCCTGACACAGATGATCTCCTTGACATGGCTACCTTCGTGGACCCTAGGTTTAAAGGACAATACATCAGACCAGAGAAGGTATGGCCATTCAAATGAGAGCTGTGTCTGAGATCATGGATGAAGACCAGGGTCAATCACAGGCAGGGCCTTCTGAGGGAGCAGCAGACCAAGGTGCAGAAGGAGGAGCTGTCAGTGGACCACCTATGCCAATGGGCATGAAGAAGCAACGCAGGTCATTGGGGAGCTGTTTCAAAAAACAGTGCCAAGAAGATGATGCTTTGCCTCTCACTGAAAAACAAAAAGTGGAGGGTGAGCTGGAAAGGTACCTGATGTGCCCTGATGCAGACAGTGAGTCTAACCCTCTGGACTGGTGGAGGCTACATGAACACAACTTCCCCAGATTGTCTCAGCTGGCGAAAAAGTACTTGTGCATCCCAGCCACCAGCACCCCCTCAGAAAGAATTTTTAGTACTGGGGGTAATATTGTTACATGCACCAGGGCAGCTTTAGACCCAGAGAAGGTCAACCAGCTGGTGTTCCTAGCACAAAACCTGGACTGAAAATATACTTGAATAGTTCGCTGGGGTCTATTTGCCGTCGCCACTTATCACATGTATGCAGATGACACAGATTTATCTTCAGCTTAAAGTTGAAAATGAGCAGTCTTTACAGTCCCTGTTGCAATGTTTAGATGAGGTTAAAGGTTGGCTCTCAAATAATTTTCTTCAGCTTAATGAAAAAAAGTCTGAGATCATTATATTTGAGAATATAGCCAACTCTCTTGGCCCCTTTGAAATGACAGTGAAAGACAGTGTGAGTAACTTTGGCGTCATAATTGATTAATCTCTCAGTTTTGATAAACAGATTAATTCGGAAGAAGCAGTTTTTATCAGCTTATAATTATTTCTAACCTTTTCTGAGTTTTAAAGATTTGGAGATTGTTATTCATGCTTTTGTCACTCCGTGACAGGATTACTGTAACTCACTTTATGTTTCTGTCTTTTTTGAATATTTTGATGGGTTTTGTGTGTGACAAAAAAGGGGGGAAATCATCACTGTGGTGTTGTCTTTTCTCTGGTTGCTAGTAGTGTATTGGATTGATTTTAAGATTTTATTATTGGTTTTTAAAGCTTTATACAACCTGTCCCTAAATTATATTAGCGATCTCTTAGGGTCTCACAACAGGTCACTTAGATCAATAAAACAGTCGTCGCTGACTGTTCGATCTCCCAAAAAGAAGTTAAAAGGTGACAGCTCCTTTTCAATTGTAGGTCCACAATTATGGAACGGTCTTACCCTGTATATTTGGCAGACCCTGTCTATAGAGGTTTTTAGGTCCCAGTTGAAGACACATTTTTAGTCTGGCCTTTGTGGTAGAGAAAGTCTTTATTTGTGTTTCTTTTTGTATAGTGGTTTTCTTTTATTTCTAGTCTTTCTTTTATAGATGTTTTTTTAATTGGTTATGTGTGTGTATTTTATCTGACCAAAGTGCTGTACATTAGAAACAATCCATAAAAAGAGAACTTCAAACAGCAAAGTGAAATACACACAGTAAAATTCATTTTTTAAACGCCATAGATAAAAAATAAGATTTAAGCTTTGATTTAAACATAGAAAGAGATGATACCATTCGAATTGATATTGATAAGCTGTTCCATAAGTTTGGGTCCAACCCTTGCAAAGGCTCTGTCCCCTCTATGTTTAAGCTTAGTCCTGCACACAGAGAGTAAACCAAGATCACCAGACCTAAGTGACCTAGGGTTATGAGGGAGTACCAAAACAGAAAGGTAGCCTGGAACTAAGCAATGTAAACATTTGTAAACGAAGACTAAAATTTTTAACTCTATTTCAAATTTAACCCGTAGCCAGCGCAGAGACATCAAGATGGGAGTAATGCGATCAAATTTTTTGCTACCGGTCAACAGTCTAGCAGCAGCGTTCTGAAAAAACTGTAAACACCCAATAGATGAACTAATAGCTCCATAATAATGTGAATTACAATAGTCAAGATGTGTTGTAATGAATGCATGGATAACGGTTTCAAAATTCTTGAGGGATAGAAAAGTTTTAACTTTTGCAAGGCAGCGTAAATGGAAAAAGCATGATTTGACAACAGAATTAATCTGTTTATCAAACCGAAGTCCTGAGTCAATTAAAATGCCATGGTTTTTAGCGCACAGAGTAACATGAGAGCTTAAAATGCCTAGATCCAGATCACTACGATCATAAAAGTCACTTGGTCCAAACAATACAACTATACAATACAAGTTTTTTTTCTCATTTAAGGGCAAAAAGTTTTGTGAAACCCATGATTTCAGATCCCGTAGGCATGCTAGCAAAACCTCAATAGAACATGAATCATTACGTTTAAGTGGGAGATACAGCTGGGTATCGTCAGCATATAAATGAAACGATACTCCATGTTTAGAAAACAGGGGTCCCAGTGGTAGCATGTATAAAGAGAAAAGTGTGGGAGCAAGGATCAATCCCTGTGGAACACCACAGGAGAGGTGTACTACTGAAGGAGTATGTTTTCAAATACATACAGAAAACTTCCTATTGGTTAAATATGACCAAAACCATTTTTAGAACGATGCCCTGAATGCCTACATAACGTTCCAATCTAGAAATTAAAATTTTATGATCAAACCATATCAAATGCTGAACTGAGATCTAAAAGGACCAAAGCAACAGCATTCCCATTATCAGTAGACAGCATAATATTGTTTGTAACTTTCAATAACGCAGATTCAGTACTATGTAATTTTCTATAACCTGACTGAAAACTTTTGTATACTGAGTTTGAACTCAGAAAAGACTGTAGATGAGTGAGTACGACCTTTTCTAAAACTTTGGAAATAAACGGGAGATTGGAAATCGGTCTAAATTATTTAGCACAGAAACATCAAGATTGGGTTTCTTCAAAAAAGGAGAGATGGAAGCATGTTTTAGACAGTCAGAGACCATACCAGTACTCAGACAGATATTGATTAAAAACAAATCCTACAATATCTACAATTTGCTTTAAAAAATGTGAAAGAATAAATTCATAATGACAGGAGGTGGATTTTAAATGTGCAGTTGGTGTTACAAAAATCCTGAGTATGCTTTAATTTAAAAGGTCAAAAGCTATAGCTTACGTGAATAAAAAAATCATGATACTTGTAAATTAAATAATTGAATCTACAGATTTATTCATTAATATGAAACTTTTGTAATGGATTAGAAAACTTGAATACAAGGAGCTCTAAATGATTTTTAGAATTTTTACAGCTCTTCTGCTTTAGATAATCTATTGATGTTAAATCCACAAATAAAATGTTAAGGTTTCAACTTGATTTTATCATCAGTTATTTTCAAAGCTTTCAATGCACTCTCATTAAAAAAAAAAAAGAACTTTAATAATGTTTATTTGTTCTAACAAATAAGATTTTGCTCAAAACTAACCAAAGTTAAACAATTTTCCTCATCAACGATTCTGATTCTGAGCTTGTTTATTTTTCCCGCATATGGCACGTGTGCGCGCTAGAGACAGGCTTCATTGAACAGATTTTTTTGCGCTGTGAGACACATGCACATTGCTTGACAGTCTGTTCTTCCACCTGCCGTGTTTTACTTTAGAAATGATTTCATTTATGCCGCTTGGAATGCAGTACTATTAGATGCACTAAACTTGCACACTGACAGACTTTCACGTGCGCTTTGTGTTTGTTGTCCTGAAGTTCAAATGCAGCTGCGGTTAAATGCACTTGCATTTTCAAATACTTTTATATGAAATTGATGTAAACTAGGGGTGGTGAAAAAAATCGATTATTGATTAATCGCGAGTATGTTATGGATCGATGAGTATGAATCGATTATTACATTTTCAAAAATCGATTTTTCTAAATGTAAATATTTATTAAAAAAAAAAAATTGCATTATTTTATTTTGTAAAAAATGTTTATACCGACGTCACGAACGCGCCCAGTTCCAGTTAGCAAGCGCGTGTAACGGCAGCCAGAGCAGGTGTGTAAAATGGAAGAACCAGGAACGAGCAACCAACCGATCCACCACGATCGTGAGACCGCACATGGTAAGACATCCTATCCTTGCGTTTGAAGCGCAGCCCGCACACCGGACACGCGTACGGTTTCTCGCCCGAATGTGACAGTTTGTGCCGGTTGAGGTGGTAGACGTCTCGGAAGACCTTCCCGCACAGATCACAGGCGACGTTTCGTCTCGTTCTCTCGCGTTTACGTTTGTCTGCGGGCAGACTGGGGATGAGAGATCATCGTCGGGCCGTCCACAGCGACCAGCTCCACTCCCGTGCTCACGCCGCCGGTGAACGTCCCGTGCTGCGTCTCGTGGTTTCTCAACTGGACGTCGTCTGGAGACATCTTACCACAAACCCTGCATGAGAAAATGCCCTCGTTTTCGTTTTGAGCAGTGCTGTTATTGTAAGTGATCGGCTCTGTTGTGGGTCTTTTTTGGGTCTTTTTTGGGTCTCCCTCTACCTCGCTTGGAGCCGTCGCTGTTGGGAAACTCCGACGGGGAAACCGCTAAGCGATCGGCTGCTGGTGCTCCGGTAGCGGCCGGCTGCGAGCTGTTACTCGGCTGCGTCGAATCGCCACTGTTGCTGTCATTGTTGTCGGTAAACACAGCGCCGTTGGACACGCTCCCGTTTGACATGTCTCCTAGCTAAGCTGGCCAAACAATATTTTTGTATCCCAGGTACGAGCGTTGCTGCAGAGAGATTGTTCTCCACTGCGGGAGACATTGTGTCAGCACAACGGAGCACACTCACGCCACAACATGTGGACCAGCTGGTCTTCCTCCATAAGAATCTTGTCATTCCAGAGCTATGAATGTTATGTACAACTTGATTGCTCACAAGTTAGTGTGTTGCATTTTGTCACTGTGTTCTACAGTACAGCATATAAGCTGAAGCTACAGTAAATTGTTCAAAAATGTTAATTTTGTCTTCTTAATGATTAAATTGGACAATTTTCTTCTAGAAAGACAAGGTGTTCAGGTGGAGAAAAAAAACTTTTTTTTCTCCACCTGAACACGTTGTCTTTCTAGAAGAAAATTGTCCAATTTCTACAGTATGTTGGTTCTGATCTACTTCCTAAAGGAAATAAGCCTTTCATTTATTTGTTATTGTTTAGTTCAACTTGATGAGTCACAACACAATGTGATGTATTCATTTCTGTGTTCTACAGAACATAAGCTACATACAAATAATTCTGAAGTTATAACTACATGACACAGAAAGTGCTTTGAGTTGTTGTTACTCAAAAGAGTTAAGTAATTCAGTAGCTGACTTTTTTTTAATACTGCAATCACTTTGTAGTGCATTTTCGTTTACTGTTGTGAAATGGAAAATCAATAATCGCTAATCGAGAATAGTTAATAATCGAAAATCGACTGTAATCGAATCGGGACTTCAATAATCGTGTTTATATTATTTTTAATAAGTTATTTTTTTTATAAATTTTATGTTGTGCTTGTATAATTGTTAAGTAATTTTGTTTGATGTGAATTTTATGTATTGTGATATTGACTTGATAATGATAATCGTAATTGAATTGAATTGTGAAACCAGTGAAGATACACACCCCTATTTTTAAGATGGAAGTACTGACATACAGAGATTCCAACTATAAACAAAAAGCATATAACTGGAATTTTGTTTAAGGTGTAAAGTTTTAAAGATGAATTTGCACAGCAGAAGAATTAATTGGGGAAAAAATGAGATACCCATAGATTCCCACCCCTAATTTCTACACAGGTTGAGACTCTATGTTGTTTCAAAACAAAAGCAAATATCGGTATTTGCTATCAGCCAAAATTATTTGCAAATTATCGGCACATCGGATGCAGGCATAAATCTAATGTCGCACATCCCTACTTCAATTTATTCCTCAAATTTTCTTTACTTGGTCTCGAAAACAGTCTTTAATTTACCTTCATAAAAACTGCAAAAATCCTGTTTTGTAACAGATTACTCAAGATGGACAATCAGCCTCATTCATGAAACACAAGCAGAACTAATTTTTTTGTAAATCGTTCGTAAAGCCGTTCTGACGTAAGCTTTCGAATTCATGAAAATGTGCGTATTTTCAAAAAGTTAGTTGGTACAAAAGAAATCAACACCTGCTCCCTACCACGTGTACAATGGTGCATAAAACGTTCTGCGTTCCTTTTGGCAAACTGATGATACTGAATTTTGATGCACTGCCATAATAATAAATTAATTTGCCCTTGCCCTCTTTTAGAATATTTTATTATTCTATATTTTTCGCAGCCGAATTGATAACTGTAAAATGCAGCACTCGTCACTGTAACTATTTAACCAGCCGTAAATAGAGGACGGGTGGGACAAATAGCGACCAAACATCCTACTTATACATTGTAAGTCAATATTACTGGTTACTGCTTTTTTATATTTAGTACAATTTAGAATGAGATAAAAATTGAGTAATATTGCCTATATTTTTCATAGCAACTAAAGTGTCTATCAAAGCATTTTCAAGCGCCACCAGATGGTCATTTTTAGTAGATAGTTTGACGCTTTTTTTATTTGGATTAATAGTATTTGGTGTGTCTATCAAAGCATTTTCAAGCGCCACCAGATGGTCATTTCAAGAAGAGAGCCTGACATTTTTTCAGATGGCTAAAAACTCTTTGGTGGTGAGCTCTTGTACAATTTTGTAAGTTCAATACAGAATATTCCACTGAGTTCTTGGACATGCAATTTGTGTAGTTGTAATTCATAGGCAGGGATTACGCTAATTTTGAACGAGCATGGATGAGCGCCATTTAATTTACTAAGAGTTTGTGAATCCGGAGGATGGTTTTCGGTAAGGTCTGTTTTACACGCAGATTACTCAGAATTTACTTATATATTTACACAAGTTTCATGAATGAGGCCCATTGATTGTAAACAGGGTCTAGCAATTTTTTATGTGATCACCTGCCATGTTGAGTGACCTACCTGGCTCTCCATCTGGGGTGCTGCTTGCAGTGCTTCCCTGTGACAGCGACATGCAGCTGGAGTCCTCGTCACTGGGAACGCCGTTCTTACTGAACAGCAAACAAGCATTTCTGCTGCCACCTTCACCTCCTTTCTTCTGAATCTCAGAAGAATCGGTGTTCTCGTCTCCACTGGGATTTAAATTTTCCTCTTTCTCTCTCTCTACTTCCTCGTCTCTCGTCTGCTCTTGGTTTTCTTGATTCTTCTCCATTAGAGTGTTAGAAGAGTAAATCAGAAGAGGTTCATCAGCTGCCCAACTGTGCAGGTCAGAGCAGAGCGCTTTCAGGGTCTTGTTCTTCTCTTCATGGCGCCGCTGTGAGTTCTGGTTTGGGTTTCTGTCAGTGGATTCATTCTTGTTTTCAATCAGGTTGAGATTCTGGTCTTGCTGCTGCTGCTCTGCTAACTTGCATATTTGATTCTGATCTTCCTTCATCCACTTGGCGTTGCTCTCAGAGCCTGGAAGACTGTGTTCATTCTCCTGATTTCTGCTCCATTCATCTTCCTCGTGCCGTAGGGAAACATCATCATCATCTAGTCCTCCCATAATGCCTTTGAGAAGCTGGAGAGAGTTTGAGCTGCTGTAATTAAGTTGACTCTTTAGAGAGAAAGGATTTGACCCACGAGTCTCTGCCAGGCCCAACTTTCTTTCATGTGATAAGCAGAGGTGGTCAAGGGTCAGGGAAGGAGGGATGTACGTGTTTTCATTGAGCAGGTCTGATGGGCTCTTCACAGACATGGCACAGAGCTGTAACATAAATTTAGAAATTACACACTGTTACAGCATTAAAAATATGACATTTCACACATAAACTTACTGTCATAAACATGGGGCCCTATAATACACCCACAAGTGTTTTTTGCTAGTTTCAGTTTCAACTGGTATCAATCTCAAACAGGTTTGGTCAATAGTTTGCAAGGTCTTCTTAGGTAAATGGAAACCCTTCTTAAAGAGGTTGTTCCACATTATTGGTGAGGAATATGGTGAGGAAGAAAGATCTTTCTGAAGATGAAAAGTGCGAAACAATGCAATGTCTTGCAAAAGGCATCAAAACAAACAATATTTTGCTAAAAGCTAACAGAAATTATTGACCTGTCAAAAGATTTGTGAGTGACTTAGAGCACAGAAGATCTTGGTGAGATAAAGATTTATTAAGGAAAGTTTCTGTCAAACAAATGAACTGTATTGTAATGGCAGGTGAGTAAAAAAGCCACTGCTGAGCAGCAGACAGGTGTTTGAAGCTCCTGGAGTATCAAGATCCTCTCCATGCAGACTGACAGTTGTGTGTAAAGCTGCGTTTCAGTCAAACCTCACAAAGAGAAACCTGCACTGGCTGTAGAAACACATGAAGACTTGTTTTTTAAATAGTTTTATTCACTTACGAATGCTACAGTACAATGGATGGTTCAGATAAATGGATTTCTGATAGTTGATGAATGGCCATCCTATTCCAATCAGACTGAAACATCAGCAAGGAGGTGGTGGGTGATGATTTGGGTTGGAATATTGGGAAGTGAGATGTAAGGTCATTTTAGGGTGTCAAAATGACTTCTGCAAGACATGTGGAGTTCATAACTGACCATTTTCTGCTGTGGTATAAAATTAAGAATGTGCTCTCGGAAATAAAAGGATTTTCATGTAGGACAACACACTATCCCATGCTGCATTAATACCATGGTGTGAAACAGTTTGGAAATGTGTTTCTACAGCCACTGTGCAGGTTTCTATTTGTGAGGTTTGGTTAGTAGTGACTGAGTGACTGAAACAGTGTAATCTTTATCCACACACTCAAATGTTCATGAAGAGTGCTAAAGAGCGCTTGTGTGTTCGGGTCATGTAATTTCACCTCAGCTTAGAATGCTTTTATGACGTGAGATTAATGTAAACAGCCCACTGTGAACATCTTTGTAATTCGCTTCAACCTTTTCGAATTTTATGAATTATTATTTTAGGTTCAAGTGTGTGTAAGGATTTGGAAACAGACAGAGTATGACTGTTTCTAAAGCATGCAGTGCCATCTGCTGTTCAAAACTAAGCTCAGAATCGATTCAAGAAAGAATTGTGGTGCATTCTGAAAATCTCAGAATTAATGCTGAATCATTTCTCGATTTGCGATGCATCGATTTATTTTCCCAGCCCTAGCGCAGATCAGCTCTATCGTCACTGAATATGCTGCTAAAAATGAACCATCCATTCATCATATCATCATGCCAAACATACACGACAAATTAATTTTTCATGGTTCCTCGAAACGTCATAGCATTTCCACACTGGCGATGACATGACTGAGGCGCCAAATCATTTATGTCCCCATGCATCATGTATGTAATCACGCGCTGACGTCATCAAATTGCGATCGGTTCGTGAGATCGGCCAAGTGAAGTGAGTACCGATCGAGTCATAAAATGTGATAATCTGCCGAAAATAGGGATGTCAACTATTAATCGATGATCGATTAATTGTCGATAAGAGATGCAATCGATTAAAGCAATCATGGTCGATTAACCTGTGTGATTTTGGGCTGCGTGCAACTCATGCGCAAAACACGTGCGAGCGGCTGTGAGTGACGGTGATGGTATATAAACGCATCAACATTCATTCATAATGTACAAATTAATGAGATTTTAACTTTGAAAGTACATTCAAATTGAAAAACACATAGTTATTCAACACGGAAAGCAATAGAAATGTTGTAACCAAGTCATTTCCCCAGATAATCGTTTCATATCGTGCGCTTTGCAGGGCTGCGGGACACAGGACAGAAAGGCTATCAACTTAATTCGTTCCTACGACTTATTAATTTGTGGCAACTGTCCATGTTTTATTAATTTGTTCCTTAACCCATGATTTAACTGAAATAAGGGAACAAATTAATAAATCGAACGAATTCTTAATTCATGAAATCTTTAATTTCCCTTCCCGCATGTTTACATCAGTAAGAGATGCAAAAACAGTGATTAAAAGTGAAAGACAATAAAATAAACCTGCGAAATTAGAGGGTTAGACAGTGAGGATTTAGGAAAAGAAACAATGCCTAAATATTATTGAATTTGTGGAAATTCGTGACTAACCAACAAACCAGAACAAAGCCGTGTAAATGTAGGCTATATGGGCTGGAACGCATCCAAGATTGTTACAACGTAACATTTTTCAGCTAACCAATTACTCCTCTAATAAACAAAGCTTTTATACCACACTTGTCATAATCAGAGCTTATAATTTGTAAATAAATAATTGCTCCATAAGTTCTGTTTTTATTGTGAGCGTGCACAAATGTAAGTAAACACTTTTGCGGATTATATCTTACTCCAAAAAGTGTTATTATTATTATTATTATTTTTTTTTATGTCTCAGCTGTTTCAATCGCGCTGGCGCCTTGCGCGCACATAATCTAGCAATTCCAACTTACATCGCATTCATTATCAAAATAAAATACAGTCAACCAAACATATAAAAGGTTACACTGGTCAGTTTAAATAGACCGTAGTATACCGGTCCACTCTGCTGTTATGCCAAGGATGTTTTTCTCATGTGAAGAGGATGATCTTTTCCGTCTATATGTGAATGCGTGTAAAGTACAAGCATAGTTTACATTATAAATACTAGTTTAACATTCAGATACATTGCGAATATGGAAACATTAGGATTTGTGACAAATGAGACGTGAGCAATAACCTCCAAATACATCCAAACGCACTCGCTCAACCCAGTATGCATGCACGCACACACGCACTGCCATGATCTAATGCACTGTAAATGCTGGATTTTTAGAAACAAATAGCCCTTATGGCACGCAAAAATTTAAAATCTGACATTTTCAGGAACATAACCAAGCATGACCAAATTAAGTACTGGTCATAATACTCCGATAAAAATGTTTAATTTGAGCAGTGTTCTGCTGCAAACGAGTCAATGTTTCGTTCGTTATCTGGCTCGGTTCAGTCAGTGTACTGTTTGAGTAAATGAATTACTCTGGGATATTGGTTTATTTGAACTCAGAGGGAGTGTCAGCCATGTTAAAAAAAGTTAACAGCTTAAGTCATTTGTGGATTAATGCTTATTGTTGACGTGAAACAGTTTCAAACGATTCAGTTCGATTTGGTGAACTGGTTCAAGAAGATCCGGTTACATCGAGTGATTCGTTCGCGAACCGGATATCACTAAACTGCAGTGCTGTGAACGCGCTCATAACAGACACGGAAGAGAAGACACGCTGAAATAAAGTCGTAGTTTTTTATATTTTTGGACCAAAATGTATTTTCGATGCTTCAACAAATTCTAACGGACCCTCTGATGTCACATGGACTACTTTGAAGATGTTTTTATTACCTTTCTGGACGTGGACAGAATACCGTACATACATTCTCAATGGAGGTCTCACGGGTTTGGAACGACATGAGGGTGAGTCATTAATGACATAATTTTCATTTTTGGGTGACCTATCCCTTTAACAAAAAAAAAATAAAATAAAATAAAAAATAAAAAAAAAATAATCAAAATTAATAATAATAATAATAATAATGTTTTTTTGAGTAGCAAATCAGAATATTAGATTAATTTCTGAAGGATCGTGTGACTGGAGTAATGATGCTAAAAATTCAGCTTTGATTTGTTCTTTTTAAACTGCACTCACAAGTGAATCTCAAGTTATGTTGTGGGATAATTAAATATATTCTAAAACTTCAAACCTAAAAATATATACATTTATTTTGTCCTCACATTCTTTCTTGTAACTCTTCCCTCTCGGTCACACACCTGACTGAAAGGCTCATTATGCAGCTCATTATGTGGGTCTTTGTCTTCTCAGGTGTGAATCACACTAATATTCATGATCAATCACGCCTACTCAAAATTTTAGTTTTTTACTAACCACACATAAACGTTGTTTTCTCAAAAACACAATCATGTACATGCATGCTATTTACATATTAGTGTAGCCCAGTTTGTATTGATTACAGTGTTATTATACTTTAGCCATGTATCTATTTATAAGCAACTGAAAAAAGCACAAAAGTCAGGGGATGTCAAAACTTCTCCAGGCCCCCAAAACCCCCTAGAGCAGTGGTCCCCAACCTTTTTAGCGCCACGGACCGGTTTAATGTCAGATAATATTTTCACGGACCGGGCTTTAAGGTGTGACTGATAAATACAACAAAATAAAATGATACGACTGGCATAAAAACTGTGGTATATTGTAAATATAATAATAAACATGAATCCACTGTGTATTCATATGCAACTTTATTAGCAGCGTCCTCGTAACATTGCGCCAACAACATAACATGAATAACATCCTCTCTGGCCCCAACCCTAACGCTAACTTTTTTATATATATAAAAAATAAAAAGTTACGGACTGCAGCTTTAATGTAAGTTATTTATTCTTTCTTGTGCAGCCCGGTACCAAATGATGCAAGGACCGGTACCGGTTCATGGGGTTGGGGTTGGGGACCACTGCCCTAGACCTCAGAGGGTTAAGGGACACATGATCCAAGTTAGCTGTTATGCTTTCTCCAAGTAATACAGACCCTCTCATCTCCCGATAGTAAGACAATCTCTGGTATGGAGTAAACATACCTATTAAGCTCACCAAAATCTACACTGAGAAATTTTCAGTGCACAAGATAATGGTTTCAGGACAAAAAGTTGTTAAAATAAAAGATTAATCTCGCGCACAAAAATATTTTATTTTATATTAAATGACAAAAACATTTCAATTAAGATGTACATCATTAAATTCAAAACTTCCGGCTGTGCTTAATGGGTACATGTCTGTTCCCATTAAGCTCACTTCATGTTTTATTAAAAATTCTTTATTTTAAAAACCTTTTTAAAAAATAATTGAAAAAAATATTTTTTTGAAGGTACAAAGTCAATCACCAAAAAACAGAACACTAAGTAACACACATTCAAAAATCGAATAAAACATTTCATTCACGGGGATGAGCACAGAAACTAGCCTCATTATGAAGCCTATTATTAAATTGATGTCAACTTATCTATAGTTTCTTAAGGCTTGATTAGGATAATGTGTTTTTGTAAAGATTTTATAAGGACAATGTGTGTATGTTTAAGTTTACACTATTGCCAAAGGTCAGTGCCAGTCTGCAGATTTGAGCTGACAGAATCTATAGAAAATCAATTAACTTAAATTCACAACCATCAGTTAATATCTAAAGCCTGTTTATGAAGTATTTACATTGACGTTCAATGTGGAAGAGCTTAAAGAGAGCACACCGAGCTTAATGGGAGCAGCACTGATTTTTTATAAATTTCATGTAATATTTATTAATTTGACAAGATTTTGCTAAATAAATGTATTAAGTTCATACATATTTTATTATGAACAACTATTATTAACAATATCTATGAAATTCTACTTTTTCTTACTGATGTCACACTGAAGCTGTGTGATTTTCATAGTAGTGCACCCTTTAAGATCAGCTTACAATAATATGAATTCTTTAGAAATTACAGCAGTATAAAACCACAGACCATCAATGAACTGTCAATTTATAATATTATGGATTTAAAAGTACTTGCCAGTAATGCCTGTGAAGTAATATATTAGCGTAGCATTACAATAATATGAAT